>NW_028237893.1:0-62500 GCF_034619465.1 Leptosomus discolor
TGCCCCGGCACCGACCCCGTGGGCGTGTCTTGCTTCCCCACACCCCGCGCCGGCACCGCCTCCCGTGGGCGTGCCTTGCTTCCCCACGCCCGCCCCGCCCCCGCCCCCGTGGGCGTGCCTTGCTTCCCCACACCCCGCCCCCGCCCCCGTGGCGTGCCTTCCTTCCCCCCGCCCCGGCACCGCCCTCCGTGGGCGTGCCTTGCTTTCCTGCGCCCCGCCCCGGCACCGCCCCCCGTGGGCGTGCCTTGCTTCCCCGCACCCGCCCCCGGCACCGACCCCCGGTGGGCGTGCCTTGCTTCCCCGCGCCCCGCCCCGGCACCGCCCCCCCCGTGGGCGTGCCTTGCTGCTTTGCACCCCGCCCAGCACCGCCCCCCCCTATGGCCTCGCCAACAGTGGCTGTGCCTTGCTTGGACCCCCCCCTCCTCCGCTTCCCGGGATTGCCTTTGTTGTTCTGCACCCCACCCCAGCACCGCCCCCCTTGGCCCGTGACTTTTTGCCCCATGCCCCACCCTCCCGTTGGCGTGCCTTGCTGCCCCCCCCCCCCCGGCTCTGCCCCCCCTTGTGTCCCATCCCCACCACTTGCCCGGGGGCGGGGCCTGGGGTATATGAGCCTCGGCCTCTCCTCAGGGAGCTCATTCTGCTCTGGGGCTGCTGGCGCTGGCAGCTCCAAACCCAGCTGCTCTGCGGGCATGGGGCTTCGGGTGTGGACAGGAGCGCAGGCGGCTGCGGCAGGGAAGAGCTGCGGCCGGGGACACCAGGCCACCCCTGGACTCCTCAGGCCCCCATCGGCTCCAGCCCCTCAGCGAGGACCAGATGTGCTCCTGGGCCTGGCCAGGCCCTGCTGGGACGCGTTCCACCCCCGTCGGGCCCCCTGCCACCAGCTACGCCCAGCGCTGCTGCCTCTGCCCAGCCCCGGGGGCGCCAGGGCCAGAGGTTGTGGTCCCCAAGTGGGGTCACAGCATCTTTCGGGGGGGTCGATGGGCACCGACGCCGAGCCATCCTGGAGCCGTCTTTTGGCTTTGCACCGCAGGCATCTCCGTAAGCTGTCCGAGTTCCCTCCCTCCCCACCTTCGTGTGCCCTCCAGTCCCCTCCATTTCCCATCCAGGCACCAGAATCAATCTGCGTGACAAGTGGCCTTCTCAGAACCACGGGCCTTCAAAGGGCCTTCTCTCACCTGCCTAGTCCTCTCAGAAGGACACGGGTGTTGCTCTGTGTGGACTCATTTGTCTTTCCTTGGCACCTCTCCTGAGGTGTCTTGTCACTTGTTTTGGTTCGGGGTCACTTCAGTGTTCCTTAAGGTGCTGGGTACAGTTCCTGATGCTTTGGGTTCTTTTCCCCGACGGTTTGTCCTTGGGTTTGGTTCGGTTTGGTTTCAACCCTATCCTGGTGTTTTCTGTCCTTTGGGACTTATTTCTGTTGAGGGAGGCAGATGGAGAAAAGTAGGAGTCTCAGGTCTTACAACTGCTGGTGATCTACAATATTCACTTTGCAACCAGAGAGCTTTGAGAGGAGGATTCTTGCAGGCTGTAATTCGGCTTTGTCGTTCGGGTCCCGTCCAGAATGTAGCGCTGGTACAAGTTCTGCAACAGACCGGAAGCGGGTCTAGCCTTGTACGCGGGGTTTGTTTTTCCTTGCAGGTTGGACTCGAGAGTTGAAATGGCATTTTCCTTCGCTCAAAAACCACGCCGCGGATTTCGCCGGACCACGCCGCTGGCAGAGCCGGCGGCCCGACGGGGTCGCGGGCGCTCGGCACTGCGTCGGCCGGAGGCTCCCGTTGGCGCAGCAGCGACGGTCGGGGGCGGCGCGGCTGGACCAGCCGGAGGTTTGGTGTCGCGGCATATCTGCTGTGCGCGAGGTTCGCTTCCCCGGGATTTTGGGGCTGCTCTGAAAAAACGGGTGGCGGAGCCGGAGAGAAGAGCAGGCGGTGGCTAAAGGCCGAGTCGCTCGGGAGGTTGCGCTCCACGAAGCTTCAAACTTTGGAGACTGAGTGCTAAAACCGTCGAGCGTCCCAAGTGGACCGCGGCAGGCGTCCTCGCTCCGGTCGTGTCGAGGCGCTCCGGTGGTTTTTCCTGGGGAATTCCAAAGTGGTCAGTTTCTATTAGTTTAATTTTTACCGCTCGTTTACGTCAAAACGTTTAAAATAAAAATGTCCGTCACAGTAACCAGAATAGTCTTTGGGAGCGAATACTGCCCGTCGTCCGCTCTAGCTATTGCTTCCCACTTTGCAGACAGTACTTACTGCCCATTGATGTAATCAAAGGGCAAGGAGCAGAATATCAACAACAGAGCACTAACTGGAAGTAATACCTGTAGCGAAACAACTCTAACAGGAAAAGAAAAAAATCACGCATCCTAGTTAATCACTTTGTGGTAAAGTCACGAAATATTAGAGCGCGCCTAAAGAGAAGAAATGATACCTAGGACTGAGTAATGGCTAAATTTAGTGGCAGATACTACCTAATGAACCAGGCAGTAATTATTCCCAGTCCGTATTGCAATTCAAAAAATTAATAGTTTAGAGACCCTTTTTAAGCGATAAAGACAGAAACTAATTGGGAGTCATTAACAGCTCCATTTAAACATAACCGCTGCTAAACAAATTGAACTGGAAACTAATGGGGAGTCTCTAACGCTAAACGATCACACCGCTGTAAGTAAGCTGGGAGGCAACAGTGACTCCTGCTTAGAACCAAAAGAGTAATCGAAGCTTTAGATTTTAGATAAAGAGAAATAAAAAAGGATTCGTTCAATAACGGCTACGTTTAAACGTAGGTACTAAAGAATTCCCGGGGCGGTGGTGAACTAACATACGCTAAAAGATTTAGATTTAAAATAAAAGAAAATTAGAAAACAACAGGGAGTCACGACTGCCAAATTTAAACATAGCCGTTTGGGGGGCGGAGGAGGGGACGGGTACCAATTCCTTCCAAGTAGAGCTAAAAGAAAAAAACGACGCAATTAAATCCGACGAACAAAACCTTAGAATTCATTTTAGAAACAGATCGAAACGCTAAATGCGGCACCATGACTGCCCGTTTAACAACACTAGCGATCTTAAATTGATGCATTAAAGATACCCCCGCAGCACTATCGGATGAAAATTTTCTCATTAGGAAGCAGAAACAGAATACCAATTGGGAGCAGTTTAGGGTAACGGTCGTCGTGAACGTACCCCTAATTAGAGTTCTAATTCACAATCGGAAACCGTGATTTCCAACGGTAATTAACCTTTCCTCTTGTGTCAGTCCGGTGCCTGCGCTTTGCTCCTGCTCCCTTCAGCAGCGGTACACGGAGCGTTCGCTGGCTGTGAGCCCCTCGTTCACCGGCTTTTTGTACCAGTCAGCTCTTCAATCGGGCCATTAAAATAACAGACTATTATCTGAAATTCCAGCTCAAGCGCGTGGCACGAATTAACGGCACCCGAGGACCATCCCATTTACTAGTGGCGCCCCGGAGCTGAGCCTGGTTATTGTCAGGCTCTTCTCACAAGAGCCCCTCACGCACGCACGTTCCCCGCGTGCTCCGCGCCGGCCTAACCGCGGACCGGCACGGCCGGCGGAGGAGCTGCCCGGAAGCCGTGGAGAGCGAGACGGATTCAACAGCGATTCCTGCCGAAACACGCAAGGAACGCAGCTCTGCACGGCGGGGCGGCAGCCTGTCTCCACCTGCCCGCGCGGCCCCATCCCCGCCGCGGGCAGCCTCAGCCTCACAAGACGGCGGCGCCATACACCCCCCCCCCCCCCCCGCCCCCCTCCAAGCACCGGCCGCAGCTCCGGAGAGAAACGACGCGGATGCGGCACCGAGACGGCGGCGCCACCGCCGCGGCTGCTGCTGCCGCTGGCACTCGTTTCGCGGGGGACTCACCGGCTCCTCCGGGGCTCCGGCAGGCTCCCGCCGCTTCCCTACGGGCCCGCGGTCTTCCATGATGCCGGAAGTGCCCCTCAGTCCTCCGAACTTGCGCTCTATGGGGGCCGCAGTCCTCCAGACGCCCAAGTGCCGGTTCGGTGGGGGGGGCCTGGAGTAGATGAGCCCCGACTCGGCCCAGGGAGCTCCTTCTGTGCGAGGCAAGAGCTGTGGGACTGGGCAGGGGCCAGCAGCACCCACAGGAGAGAGTGCCCTGGGATGCAGCTTGGGCTTTTTTTTTTTTTTTTTTTTCATGTCAGCAGTTTCCTACGAGGTGTTCAGGGGGTGACAAAGGGTTTTAAAGCACACCAGCTTTTTTAACTGATAGTTTTGCTGCTGTTCTGTTCTAGGTGCACTGGATTTTCCTGGAATTTTGAACTTCCTGCAGGATGGCAACTTGTTTTTTGTGAGGAGTGTTTGTGACCCCATTTCCCTTCCTAGGACTTGAAGGTGAGATTATCGAGCAGCCGTGAGGATGTGCACCACGTCTGCACCTGTCTATTGCCCGCCCATCCCCCTGTCCGTGCCTGCAGGTGGGTTTTTCTCATGCCACTCCCAACTTGGTGGCCTTGCCAAGGGCGGGCGTGCCTGGCCCTAAATCCACCCAGCGCCACCCCCTGTGAGCGTGCCTTGCTGCCGTTCTTCGGCACTGGCCACTGTAGGCGTGCCCTGCTCGCCCCCCCCGGCCCCCCCTCGGGTGTGCTTTTCTGCCCCGGCACCGGCTCCCCCAGGAGTGCCTTTGTTGCCCCGCCCCCACGGGCGGGCCTTGTTTTCCGCGGCCCGCCCCGCACCCGCCCCCCGTGGGCGTGCCTTGCTTCCCCGCGCCCGCCCCGGCACCGCCCCCCGTGGGCGTGCCTTCCTTCCCCCCGCCCCGGCACCGCCCCCCGTGGGCGTGCCCTTCCTCCCCCCCGCCCCGGCACCGCCCCCCGTGGGCGTGCCTTGCTTCCCCGCACCCCGCCCGGCACCGCCCCCCGTGGGCGTGCCTTGCTTCCCCCGCACCCCGCCCCGGCACCGCCCCCCGTGGGCGTGCCTGCTTTCCCGCACCCCGCCCCGGCACCGACCCCCGTGGGCGTGCCTTGCTTTCCCCACAACCCCGCGCCGGCACCGCCTCCCGTGGGCGTGCCTTGCTTCCCCACGCCCCGCCCCGCCCCCGCCCCCGTGGGCGTGCCTTGCTTCCCCACACCCCGCCCCCGCCCCCCCGTGGGCGTGCCTTCCTTCCCCCCGCCCCCGGCACCGCCCTCCGTGGCGTGCCTTGCTTTCCTGCGCCCCGCCCCGGCACCGCCCCCCGTGGGCGTGCCTTGCTTCCCCGCACCCCGCCCCGGCACCGACCCCCGTGGGCGTGCCTTGCTTCCCCGCGCCCCGCCCCGGCACCGCCCCCCCCTTGGGCGTGCCTTGCTGCTTTGCACCCCGCCCCAGCACCGCCCCCCCTATGGCCTCGCCAACAGTGGCTGTGCCTTGCTTGGACCCCCCCCTCCTCCGCTTCCCGGGATTGCCTTTGTTGTTCTGCACCCCACCCCAGCACCGCCCCCCCTTGGCCGTGACTTTTTTGCCCCATGCCCCACCCTCGTCGTTGGCGTGCCTCTTGCTGCCCCCCCCCCCCGGCTCTGCCCCCCCTTGTGTCCCATCCCCACCACTTGCCCGGGGGCGGGGCCTGGGGTATATGAGCCTCGGCCTCTCCTCAGGGAGCTCATTCTGCTCTGGGGCTGCTGGCGCTGGCAGCTCCAAACCCAGCTGCCTCTGCGGGCATGGGGCTTCGGGTGTGGACAGGAGCGCAGGCGGCTGCGGCAGGGAAGAGCTGCGGCCGGGGACACCAGGCCACCCCTGGACTCCTCAGGCCCCCATCGGCTCCAGCCCCTCAGCGAGGACCAGATGTGCTCCTGGGCCTGGCCAGGCCCTGCTGGGACGCGTTCCACCCCGTCGGGCCCCCTGCCACCAGCTACGCCCAGCGCTGCTGCCTCTGCCCAGCCCCGGGGGCGCCAGGGCCAGAGGTTGTGGTCCCCAAGTGGGGTCACAGCATCTTTCGGGGGGGTCGATGGCACCGACGCCGAGCCATCCTGGAGCCGTCTTTTTGGCTTTGCACCGCAGGCATCTCCGTAAGCTGTCCGAGTTCCTCCCTCCCCTTCGTGTGCCCTCCAGTCCCCTCCATTTCCCATCCAGGCACCAGAATCAATCTGCGTGACAAGTGGCCTTCTCAGAACCACGGGCCTTCAAAGGGCCTTCTCTCACCTGCCTAGTCCTCTCAGAAGGACACGGGTGTTGCTCTGTGTGGACTCATTTGTCTTTCTTGGCACCTCTCCTGAGGTGTCTTGTCACTTGTTTTGGTTCGGGTCACTTCAGTGTTCCTTAAGGTGCTGGGTACAGTTCCTGATGCTTTGGGGTTCTTTTCCCCGACGGTTTGTCCTTGGGTTTGGTTCGGTTTGGTTTCAACCCTATCCTGGTGTTTTCTGTCCTTTGGGACTTATTTCTGTTGAGGGAGGCAGATGGAGAAAAGTAGGAGTCTCAGTGTCTTACAACTGCTGGTGATCTACAATATTCACTTTGCAACCAGAGAGCTTTGAGAGGAGGATTCTTGCAGGCTGTAATTCGGCTTTGTCGTTCGGTCCCGTCCAGAATGTAGCGCTGGTACAAGTTCTGCAACAGACCGGAACGGGTCTAGCCTTGTACGCGGGGTTTGTTTTTCCTTGCAGGTTGGACTCGAGAGTTGAAATGGCATTTTCCTTCGCTCAAAAACCACGCCGCGGATTTCGCCGGACCACGCCGCTGGCAGAGCCGGCGGCCGACGGGGTCGCGGGCGCTCGGCACTGCGTCGGCCGGAGGCTCCCGTTGGCGCAGCAGCGACGGTCGGGGGCGGCGCGGCTGGACAGCCGGAGGTTTGGTGTCGCGGCATATCTGCTGTGCGCGGGTTCGCTTCCCCGGGATTTTGGGCTGCTCTGAAAAAACGGGTGGCGGAGCCGGAGAGAAGAGCAGGCGGTGGCTAAAGGCCGAGTCGCTCGGGGAGGTTGCGCTCCACGGAGCTTCAAACTTTGGAGACTGAGTGCTAAAACCGTCGAGCGTCCCAAGTGGACCGCGGCAGGCGTCCTCGCTCCGGTCGTGTCGAGGCGCTCCGGTGGTTTTTCCTGGGGAATTCCAAAGTGGTCAGTTTCTATTAGTTTAATTTTTACCGCTCGTTTACGTCAAAACGTTTAAAATAAAAATGTCCGTCACAGTAACCAGAATAGTCTTTGGGAGCGAATACTGCCCGTCGTCCGCTCTAGCTATTGCTTCCCACTTTGCAGACAGTACTTACTGCCCATTGATGTAATCAAAGGGCAAGGAGCAGAATATCAACAACAGAGCACTAACTGGAAGTAATACCTGTAGCGAAACAACTCTAACAGGAAAAGAAAAAAATCACGCATCCTAGTTAATCCACTTTGTGGTAAAGTCACGAAATATTAGAGCGCGCCTAAAGAGAAGAAATGATACCTAGGACTGAGTAATGGCTAAATTTAGTGGCAGATACTACCTAATGAACCAGGCAGTAATTATTCCCAGTCCGTATTGCAATTCAAAAAATTAATAGTTTAGAGACCCTTTTTAAGCGATAAAGACAGAAAACTAATTGGGAGTCATTAACAGCTCCATTTAAACATAACCGCTGCTAAACAAATTGAACTGGAAACTAATGGGGAGTCTCTAACGCTTAAACGATCACACCGCTGTAAGTAAGCTGGGAGGCAACAGTGACTCCTGCTTAGAACCAAAAGAGTAATCGAAGCTTTAGATTTTTAGATAAAGAGAAATAAAAAAAGGATTCGTTCAATAACGGCTACGTTTAAACGTAGGTACTAAAAGAATTCCCGGGCGGTGGTGAACTAACATAACGCTAAAAGATTTAGATTTAAAATAAAAGGAAAATTAGAAAACCAACAGGGAGTCACGACTGCCAAAATTTAAACATAGCCGTTTGGGGGGGAGGAGGGGACGGGTACCAATTCCTTCCAAGTAGAGCTAAAAGAAAAAAACGACGCCAATTAAATCCGACGAACAAAACCTTAGAATTCATTTTAGAAACAGATCGAACGCTAAATGGGCACCATGACTGCCCGTTTAACAACACTAGCGATCTTAAATTGATGCATTAAAGATACCCCCGCAGCACTATCGGATGAAAATTTTCTCATTAGGAAGCAGAAACAGAATACCAATTGGGAGCAGTTTAGGGTAACGGTCGTCGTGAACGTACCCCTAATTAGAGTTCTAATTCACAATCGGAAACCGTGATTTCCAACGGTAATTAACCTT
This sequence comes from Leptosomus discolor, assembly GCF_034619465.1. NCBI lineage: Eukaryota > Metazoa > Chordata > Aves > Leptosomiformes > Leptosomidae > Leptosomus > Leptosomus discolor. Next base: position 8,189 of record NW_028237893.1, read on the forward strand.
TCCTCTTGTGTCAGTCCGGTGCCTGCGCTTTGCTCCTGCTCCCTTCAGCAGCGGTACACGGAGCGTTCGCTGGCTGTGAGCCCCTCGTTCACCGGCTTTTTGTACCAGTCAGCTCTTCAATCGGGCCATTTAAATAACAGACTATTATCTGAAATTCCAGCTCAAGCGCGTGGCACGAATTAACGGCACCCGAGGACCATCCCATTTACTAGTGGCGCCCCGGAGCTGAGCCTGGTTATTGTCAGGCTCTTCTCACAAGAGCCCCTCACGCACGCACGTCCCGCGTGCTCCGCGCCGGCCTAACCGCGGACCGGCACGGCCGGCGGAGGAGCTGCCCGGAAGCCGTGGAGAGCGAGACGGATTCAACAGCGATTCCTGCCGAAACACGCAAGGAACGCAGCTCTGCACGGCGGGGCGGCAGCCTGTCTCCACCTGCCCGCGCGGCCCCATCCCCGCCGCGGGCAGCCTCAGCCTTCACAAGACGGCGGCGCCATACACCCCCCCCGCCCCCCCCGCCCCCCTCCAAGCACCGGCCGCAGCTCCGGAGAGAAACGACGCGGATGCGGCACCGAGACGGCGGCGCCACCGCCGCGGCTGCTGCTGCCGCTGGCACTCGTTTCGCGGGGGACTCACCGGCTCCTCCGGGGCTCCGGCAGGCTCCCGCCGCTTCCCTACGGGCCCGCGGTCTTCCATGATGCCGGAAGTGCCCCTCAGTCCTCCGAACTTGCGCTCTATGGGGCCGCAGTCCTCCAGGACGCCCAAGTGCCGGTTCGGTGGGGGGGGCCTGGAGTAGATGAGCCCCGGACTCGGCCCAGGGAGCTCCTTCTGTGCGAGGCAAGAGCTGTGGGACTGGGCAGGGGCCAGCAGCACCCACAGGAGAGAGTGCCCTGGGATGCAGCTTGGGCTTTTTTTTTTTTTTTTTTTTCATGTCAGCAGTTTCCTACGAGGTGTTCAGGGGGTGACAAAAGGGTTTTAAAGCACACAGCTTTTTTAACTGATAGTTTTGCTGCTGTTCTGTTCTAGGTGCACTGGATTTTCCTGGAATTTTGAACTTCCTGCAGGATGGCAACTTGTTTTTTGTGAGGAGTGTTTGTGACCCCATTTCCCTTCCTAGGACTTGAAGGTGAGATTATCGAGCAGCCGTGAGGATGTGCACCACGTCTGCACCTGTCTATGCCCGCCCATCCCCCTGTCCGTGCCTGCAGGTGGGGTTTTTCTCATGCCACTCCCAACTTGGTGGCCTTGCCAAGGGCGGGCGTGCCTGGCCCTAAATCCACCCAGCGCCACCCCCCTGTGAGCGTGCCTTGCTGCCGTTCTTCGGCACTGGCCACTGTAGGCGTGCCCTGCTCGCCCCCCCCGCCCCCCCTCGGGTGTGCTTTTCTGCCCCGGCACCGGCTCCCCCAGGAGTGCCTTTGTTGCCCCGCCCCCACGGGCGGGCCTTGCTTCCCCGCGCCCCGCCCTGGCACCGCCCCCGTGGGCGTGCCTTGCTTCCCCGCGCCCCGCCCCGGCACCGCCCCCGTGGGCGTGCCTTCCTTCCCCCCGCCCCCGGCACCGCCCCCCGTGGGCGTGCCTTCCTTCCCCCCGCCCCGGCACCGCCCCCCGTGGGCGTGCCTTGCTTCCCCCCGCCCCGGCACCGCCCCCCGTGGGCGTGCCTTGCTTTCCCGCACCCCGCCCCGGCACCGCCCCCCGTGGGCGTGTCTTGCTTCCCCACACCCCGCGCCGGCACCGCCTCCCGTGGGCGTGCCTTGCTTCCCCACGCCCCGCCCCGCCCCCGCCCCCGCCCCCCGTGGGCGTGCCTTCCTTCCCCCCGCCCCGGCACCGCCCTCCGTGGGCGTGCCTTGCTTTCCTGCGCCCCGCCCCGGCACCGCCCCCCGTGGGCGTGCCTTGCTTCCCCGCACCCCGCCCCGGCACCGACCCCCGTGGGCGTGCCTTGCTTCCCCGCACCCCGCCCCGGCACCGCCCCCCCGTGGGCGTGCCTTGCTGCTTTGCACCCCGCCCCAGCACCGCCCCCCCTATGGCCTCGCCAACAGTGGCTGTGCCTTGCTTGGACCCCCCCCTCCTCCGCTTCCCGGGATTGCCTTTGTTGTTCTGCACCCCACCCCAGCACCGCCCCCCCTTGGCCGTGACTTTTTTGCCCCATGCCCCACCCTCCCGTTGGCGTGCCTTGCTGCCCCCCCCCCCCCCCCCCCCCCCCCGGCTCTGCCCCCCCTTGTGTCCCATCCCCACCACTTGCCCGGGGGCGGGGCCTGGGGTATATGAGCCTCGGCCTCTCCTCAGGGAGCTCATTCTGCTCTGGGGCTGCTGGCGCTGGCAGCTCCAAACCCAGCTGCCTCTGCGGGCATGGGGCTTCGGGTGTGGACAGGAGCGCAGGCGGCTGCGGCAGGGAAGAGCTGCGGCCGGGGACACCAGGCCACCCCTGGACTCCTCAGGCCCCCATCGGCTCCAGCCCCTCAGCGAGGACCAGATGTGCTCCTGGGCCTGGCCAGGCCCTGCTGGGACGCGTTCCACCCCGTCGGGCCCCCTGCCACCAGCTACGCCCAGCGCTGCTGCCTCTGCCCAGCCCCGGGGGCGCCAGGGCCAGAGGTTGTGGTCCCCAAGTGGGGTCACAGCATCTTTCGGGGGGGTCGATGGCACCGACGCCGAGCCATCCTGGAGCCGTCTTTTTGGCTTTGCACCGCAGGCATCTCCGTAAGCTGTCCGAGTTCCTCCCTCCCCTTCGTGTGCCCTCCAGTCCCCTCCATTTCCCTTCCAGGCACCAGAATCAATCTGCGTGACAAGTGGCCTTCTCAGAACCACGGGCCTTCAAAGGGCCTTCTCTCACCTGCCTAGTCCTCTCAGAAGGACACGGGTGTTGCTCTGTGTGGACTCATTTGTCTTTCTTGGCACCTCTCCTGAGGTGTCTTGTCACTTGTTTTGGTTCGGGTCACTTCAGTGTTCCTTAAGGTGCTGGGTACAGTTCCTGATGCTTTGGGGTTCTTTTCCCCGACGGTTTGTCCTTGGGTTTGGTTCGGTTTGGTTTCAACCCTATCCTGGTGTTTTCTGTCCTTTGGGACTTATTTCTGTTGAGGGAGGCAGATGGAGAAAAGTAGGAGTCTCAGTGTCTTACAACTGCTGGTGATCTACAATATTCACTTTGCAACCAGAGAGCTTTGAGAGGAGGATTCTTGCAGGCTGTAATTCGGCTTTGTCGTTCGGTCCCGTCCAGAATGTAGCGCTGGTACAAGTTCTGCAACAGACCGGAACGGGTCTAGCCTTGTACGCGGGGTTTGTTTTTCCTTGCAGGTTGGACTCGAGAGTTGAAATGGCATTTTCCTTCGCTCAAAAACCACGCCGCGGATTTCGCCGGACCACGCCGCTGGCAGAGCCGGCGGCCGACGGGGTCGCGGGCGCTCGGCACTGCGTCGGCCGGAGGCTCCCGTTGGCGCAGCAGCGACGGTCGGGGGCGGCGCGGCTGGACAGCCGGAGGTTTGGTGTCACGGCATATCTGCTGTGCGCGGGTTCGCTTCCCCGGGATTTTGGGCTGCTCTGAAAAAACGGGTGGCGGAGCCGGAGAGAAGAGCAGGCGGTGGCTAAAGGCCGAGTCGCTCGGGGAGGTTGCGCTCCACGGAGCTTCAAACTTTGGAGACTGAGTGCTAAAACCGTCGAGCGTCCCAAGTGGACCGCGGCAGGCGTCCTCGCTCCGGTCGTGTCGAGGCGCTCCGGTGGTTTTTCCTGGGGAATTCCAAAGTGGTCAGTTTCTATTAGTTTAATTTTTACCGCTCGTTTACGTCAAAACGTTTAAAATAAAAATGTCCGTCACAGTAACCAGAATAGTCTTTGGGAGCGAATACTGCCCGTCGTCCGCTCTAGCTATTGCTTCCCACTTTGCAGACAGTACTTACTGCCCATTGATGTAATCAAAGGGCAAGGAGCAGAATATCAACAACAGAGCACTAACTGGAAGTAATACCTGTAGCGAAACAACTCTAACAGGAAAAGAAAAAAATCACGCATCCTAGTTAATCCACTTTGTGGTAAAGTCACGAAATATTAGAGCGCGCCTAAAGAGAAGAAATGATACCTAGGACTGAGTAATGGCTAAATTTAGTGGCAGATACTACCTAATGAACCAGGCAGTAATTATTCCCAGTCCGTATTGCAATTCAAAAAATTAATAGTTTAGAGACCCTTTTTAAGCGATAAAGACAGAAAACTAATTGGGAGTCATTAACAGCTCCATTTAAACATAACCGCTGCTAAACAAATTGAACTGGAAACTAATGGGGAGTCTCTAACGCTTAAACGATCACACCGCTGTAAGTAAGCTGGGAGGCAACAGTGACTCCTGCTTAGAACCAAAAGAGTAATCGAAGCTTTAGATTTTTAGATAAAGAGAAATAAAAAAAGGATTCGTTCAATAACGGCTACGTTTAAACGTAGGTACTAAAAGAATTCCCGGGCGGTGGTGAACTAACATAACGCTAAAAGATTTAGATTTAAAATAAAAGGAAAATTAGAAAACCAACAGGGAGTCACGACTGCCAAAATTTAAACATAGCCGTTTGGGGGGGGAGGAGGGGACGGGTACCAATTCCTTCCAAGTAGAGCTAAAAGAAAAAAACGACGCCAATTAAATCCGACGAACAAAACCTTAGAATTCATTTTAGAAACAGATCGAACGCTAAATGGGCACCATGACTGCCCGTTTAACAACACTAGCGATCTTAAATTGATGCATTAAAGATACCCCCGCAGCACTATCGGATGAAAATTTTCTCATTAGGAAGCAGAAACAGAATACCAATTGGGAGCAGTTTAGGGTAACGGTCGTCGTGAACGTACCCCTAATTAGAGTTCTAATTCACAATCGGAAACCGTGATTTCCAACGGTAATTAACCTTTCCTCTTGTGTCAGTCCGGTGCCTGCGCTTTGCTCCTGCTCCCTTCAGCAGCGGTACACGGAGCGTTCGCTGGCTGTGAGCCCCTCGTTCACCGGCTTTTTGTACCAGTCAGCTCTTCAATCGGGCCATTTAAATAACAGACTATTATCTGAAATTCCAGCTCAAGCGCGTGGCACGAATTAACGGCACCCGAGGACCATCCCATTTACTAGTGGCGCCCCGGAGCTGAGCCTGGTTATTGTCAGGCTCTTCTCACAAGAGCCCCTCACGCACGCACGTCCCGCGTGCTCCGCGCCGGCCTAACCGCGGACCGGCACGGCCGGCGGAGGAGCTGCCCGGAAGCCGTGGAGAGCGAGACGGATTCAACAGCGATTCCTGCCGAAACACGCAAGGAACGCAGCTCTGCACGGCGGGGCGGCAGCCTGTCTCCACCTGCCCGCGCGGCCCCATCCCCGCCGCGGGCAGCCTCAGCCTTCACAAGACGGCGGCGCCATACACCCCCCCCCCCCCCCCCCGCCCCCCTCCAAGCACCGGCCGCAGCTCCGGAGAGAAACGACGCGGATGCGGCACCGAGACGGCGGCGCCACCGCCGCGGCTGCTGCTGCCGCTGGCACTCGTTTCGCGGGGGACTCACCGGCTCCTCCGGGGCTCCGGCAGGCTCCCGCCGCTTCCCTACGGGCCCGCGGTCTTCCATGATGCCGGAAGTGCCCCTCAGTCCTCCGAACTTGCGCTCTATGGGGCCGCAGTCCTCCAGGACGCCCAAGTGCCGGTTCGGTGGGGGGGGCCTGGAGTAGATGAGCCCCGGACTCGGCCCAGGGAGCTCCTTCTGTGCGAGGCAAGAGCTGTGGGACTGGGCAGGGGCCAGCAGCACCCACAGGAGAGAGTGCCCTGGGATGCAGCTTGGGCTTTTTTTTTTTTTTTTTTTTCATGTCAGCAGTTTCCTACGAGGTGTTCAGGGGGTGACAAAAGGGTTTTAAAGCACACAGCTTTTTTAACTGATAGTTTTGCTGCTGTTCTGTTCTAGGTGCACTGGATTTTCCTGGAATTTTGAACTTCCTGCAGGATGGCAACTTGTTTTTTGTGAGGAGTGTTTGTGACCCCATTTCCCTTCCTAGGACTTGAAGGTGAGATTATCGAGCAGCCGTGAGGATGTGCACCATGTCTGCACCTGTCTATGCCCGCCCATCCCCCTGTCCGTGCCTGCAGGTGGGGTTTTTCTCATGCCACCCCCAACTTGGTGGCCTTGCCAAGGGCGGGCGTGCCTGGCCCTACTTCTCGTGTCCCTGCCTCCCATGGGTGTGCCTTGCCTTCTTTGTGTACCCACTTTATGGGTGTGCATAGCTCACACCATTGTCCCTGCCCTGTGCATCTGCCTTGCCCCGCCGCCATGGGTGTGCCTTGCACCTGCCTCCCATGGGCATGCTTTGTCCCCCTCCTTGTCCCTGCTCCATGCACCTGCCTTGCCACCACCTCTCAAAGTACTGCTGCTCCAGATGTACAGCATCAGTAAATTGTTTGCATTCCAAACTTTGCTCTGGCACTTCCTTGGGCCCCAAATCCCTAAGATAACCCCAAAATGCCATCACCAGTAGATGTCAGGGGGAATGGGGGGCACCCAGCAGGGACACCCTGAAGTCTCAGGTTTCCATCAGGCTTTCCCAAGGGCAGAGGTGGGTGGGAGAGTGGAAAAGCAGCATTACTTTCTACATTTTCTTCCTACATCTCCCTCTTCTGAGCTCCTTGTCCCTGGGTGTTTGTTCTTGCCTGTGGCCCCTGTTCCCGATGGGCTCCAGGTGTTGCCAGTGGGGCTAATGAGAGGGCTGGCCCTGCTGTGGACTATAAAGGGGCTGCCTGAGGGAGCTGGTAAAGGGGAACTGGCTGAGGAGGGAGTGGAGGTGTCTTCAGCATGGAATGGCTGGTCCCTGTGGTGAGGAAGGATCCCCCTGGGCTGTCCATGACGGAGCAGACCACCAGCACATATTACCGGGAGCTTGGTGCCTTCATCGGCTGTGTGTGAGCCGCTGGCCAGCCTGGCAGTGGAGGGGAGTTGAGAGAAAAGTGTTGGGGTGCTGAAGGTCTGAGCCGGTGCTGGGAGCAGGGGTCAGTCACACGTTCTCCCATGCACATCCCGGTCCATCTCTGCTGTCCTGCCTGCTGCTCCTTCCGCTGCCTGGGAAAGGGCTGCCCAGGGATGGGGAGGGCCAACGATGGCTTTCTGTCCTGGCCCCTTTGCTGTGGAAGCCTACTGGGCACCCTCCTGCCATTCCGAGGGCACTGGGGCTTCCCCTCAAGCCAGGGGGATGTGGCAGGGCTGGAAGAAAGTGGAGGCTGAGATGGAGTGCGAAGGCAGGGAAAATGTGGAAGTCAAGAGGGGGTGGAAATGGTGTCACTTTTTACATTGTCTTTGTAAGGCTCCCTCTTTCTGTCTTCCTGACCCTATGTGTTAGTTCTTGTCTCTGTTTCTTTTCCCCTATTGCTTTAGAATATTTCCCTGTCCGTCGTCTTGTCCTTGCCTTATGGTCCTGCTGGTCCCTTTGGCCTCTCTCTCCTGCTCCCCCTCTCTCTTATGTATTCCTCCATCTCTCCCTGGGTTTTTTGCTCAGTGTCCCAGTACTCTTCTCTCTATGCTACTGTCCTGCTCCCTGTCCCTCTCCTGTTTGCAGCATCCCATTTACTGGCTGCCTGTGCCCCGCCTCTTCTCTACCTTCCTCCTGCTTTTTCCCTTCTCTTCTCTCCTGCTGTCCTGCTGCATTTGGGCACCGAGCCTTGTAGCCAGCTCAGTGCCAGGATTCGTTAAGGGCATGAGTGAGTAAGCTTTTCCTGCCTCCTCTGTGCCCCTGGATGGTTTTCAAGCCCCTGGGTGCAGAGCTCGTGGCTGTGGGCAGGTGCCAGGGAGGGGGACATGTGCTGTGGGGTTCTGGCCAGGCCCCTGTTCCTGATGGGCTCCAGCTGGGGCAGGTGTGGCCAATGAGGCTAATGATGGGGCTGGCCCTGCTTTGGCCTATGAAGGGGGCTGCCTGGGCATGCCCAACTGCAGGAGCTGGCTGAGGAGTCAAACCAAGGGCTTTCCACAGGCAGCTGTCTCCAGCCAGTCCCTGTGGCAAGGAAGGATCCCTCCCAGCTGTCCCCAACAGAGCACGTCACCAGCACATGGCACTAGGACCTTGGCAGCTCTGTTGGCTGCAAGTGTGAGCTGCTGCATGTCCAGGAAACCTCGAGGGAGAAGTGCGTTGAGTCACCCACTGCCTACTCCTAAGGTTAGGCAGCCGGTACTGTGGAGGAGGAAGGGGCAGAGACAGAGAGAAAAGCCTCAGGGTGGTGAAGGTCTGCCGTTGGCACATGTCCCCTCGTGCTTGTCCGGGCCCATCCCTGCCCTGGTTTTCCAGATCTCTGCCTGCCTCCTTGCCTGTCCCTGCCTCTGTCTGCCTTTCAGGCTGTCTGCTTCCCCAAATCTTTTTGCTCTTCTGCTAGCATTACCCTGTAAAGTGTCACCTTCTACCTTTCCTTTCTATGTCTCTTCCTTTCTGGCACCCCACCAGCTCTGATTTCTTTCTTCCTCGTTGCTTGTGACAATGGCATTTCTAGGTCTCCCTCTCTCAGTGTTTCCATTTATCTAGTTCCCTGTGATTGTGGGAAGGGTGGTGGTCGGGGTCTGGGGTATATGAGCCCCGGTCTCTGCTCAGGGAGCTCATTCTGCTCTGGGGTTGCTGTGGTGTGCGTGCTCTGTTGGTGCTGTCAGTGGTGGCAGCTCAGGAGCTGGCTGGGCTGTGTGGGTATTAGGGTTTGGTCATGGAGAGAAGCGGAAGCATCTGAGTGAGGTAAGAGTTGTGGGACTGGGCAAGGTCCAGCAGCACATAGGGAGTGCCATTGGATGCTGGTTTGTTGTTTTTGATGTCAGCAATTTTATACTGAGTGTTCAGGGGTGGCAAGATACTTTAAAAACACAGAATTTTTGTTAACTGATTTTTTTTTTTTCTAGCTGCACTGGATTTTCCTGGAACTCTGGAGTTCATGCAGGATGGAACCTTGTTTTTTTCCCTAGTTTGGCTGACAGCTTTTCCCTTAATATGACTGAAGGTGAGATTATTAGGTATTAGAAAGTGCAACATGTATGCACTTGTATATGCCCCTCTGTGGGAGCGTAGCTCGCTGAAAACAGGCATGGAATGCTAGAGGGCCTGCACAGGGAAAACTCTGTTGAACAGTTTGTCTAAACTAATATAGTAGGCCTCAAGGACGCTTCGACCTTGAGGGTCAGAATAGAAGAATTAGAAGCTAACATCCGTATGAGGCGGAACGCATTAGTATTAATAGTAAAGTGATAGGTAGAAGCAGATGACTGATGTATGTATAGCACAATTGGAGTTTATGAAAAACTGCAAGTCATGATGACTTTGGAAAATTATGCTATATAAGAAAGTGCATCTGCACAATAAAAGGAGTTTTCTTGATATAACTCATATTGAGTCTTTTGTGGATTCTCCAACTCCCGTCTCCGCACCCCTCCCTATCCACCTGTCCATGCCTCCGTGAGGTTTTTGCCCATGTGAGGCTTTTCCCCTGCCTGGTCTTATCGCTGCTGGCCGGGCATCCTGACTAAGAGGTTCCTGTTCCACCGCCTCTTCCCAGTGTCACCTTCCACGTCCCACAAGGGAAATCCTGTGCAAGCGGCTGCGGTCGTTGCTCGGGCGATGGCCCATGTGGGGCTGGGAGAGTGTGTGTGGAGGCACTGGGGCGAGTGGAAGGGTTCCCCTGCTGTAGGAGACTATCTAGCAGAGAGAGAGCATACTTAATATGGACATAGAGGAAATAACGGGTGAATAGTAGGTACTAACAGACAGTGTCGCATAGAACTTGTAACCAATCACATAAGTAAGGTAACTGCATGCTGGGCCGGTGTACAAAGCGAGATAGCCAATCTGAAAATGCATGATCACATGTATGGAAATAAAACAGTATATAAGACGCAGCCAAACGTTCAATAAACGGCTTTTGCTTGAAACCATATTGGTTGGTATGCAGAGTCCGTCCTTGTGCGACCACAATTGGTGACCACGACGTGATAACGATTAAGGAGGCTTGATCGCACATCGGAAGCAGGCAAGGGGCCGGTCAGCCGGGAGAAGACGAACTTCTCCAGGCATCCGAGAGATGGGAAGTGTGCACACGAATCACCTGGGAAATTGCAGGTGGGTGACCGGGAAGAATGGGAATCCCTCTAAGTAAAGAGGAAGATAAAGTTCGGGAAATACTGCTACTTATACTCTCTAAGAGAGATGTGAAGATTGATAAACAAACTGTGACTAAATTGTTGCATTGGGGACAAAGACAAAGATTTTTCAAAACCCCAAACAATGTCTTTGAATTTGGAATATGGGCCGATATCGGTTGATTCTTGTGGGACTCTGTCAGTGCTGGCTCGAAGGAAGCAGCTAATCTCGCTCCCATCTGGAGACAGATTAAGACCGTTTTGGAGGATATTAAAACAGAAAAACGAGTAGTGCTTTCGGCCCAGCAGGCTTTGACCCCAGAAGCCGAGGGTCCTAATGAGTTGCGAGCGTATCCTGTGGATGCTTGATGATTTTTCGGGCGGGGGGGGGGAGGATGATTATGAAATAATTCCTTCTGCACCACCTTTACCGTCTGCGCCTGCACCACCTTTACCATTCGCGCCGCCGCTAGACGACTCCCCCGTGGAGAATGCACCGATGGAAACAGAGCCTGAGGAGTTTAAGCTACAACTGATATGAGAGGAGCCTGAATTGTCTTCTCCTGCTTCTCCTACTAACCATGAGCTACATGAGGAGTTTTTACAGCAGAAGGAACAACTAAAGCATGTAATGCAGATGGTGCAACAATTAGTTGGGGGAGCGGGAGGTGCGGGGGGAGTGACAAGCAGACCTTTAGATTTAGAAATAATTAAGTTTTCAGAAATGTGCCGCTTAACTGATCTGTCTGGGAAAGGTGTGGGGGGAGCGACAAGCAGACCCTTAGATTTAGAAACAACTAAGTTTTCAGAAAGGTGCTGCTTAACCGATCTGTCTGGGAAAGGGAAAGGTGCGGGGGGAGCGACAAGCAGACACTTAGATTTAGAAACAACTAAGTTTTCAGAAAGGCGCTGCTTAACCAACCCCCCTGGGAAAGTTGCAGGGGAAGCGGCAAGCAGACACTTAGATTTAGAAACAACTAAGTTCTCAGGAATGTGCCGCTTAACTGCTCCGCCCAGGAAAGAGCAGCCAGAGGGTTGGCGGGGGGGGGGGGGGGGGGGGACGGGGGCGGGGGGGGGGGGGGGACGACGACGACACGACACGGGGACAGGGGACGGGACACGGACACGACGGGACACGACGGATGGGACAACGACGACGGGGGATGGGGGGGGGACACGACACGGAAAGCAGGAGTGGCCCTCCTGAACCATGATCCTGCTCAGAAATGGCAAGGGATAATAAGAGAAGCCATAATTGAGGGCAAATTTGTTCCTAATGCTTTCCCAGAGAGCTCGCCCTCAACATCGGCAGTGGGCTCCATTGGATTGGAAACTCATTCGCGAGGCACAAAAGTCAATTCAACAGTGGGGTTTACAAAATCCATATGTACAAGCCATAGTGGATTCTATGTTTTCAGGCCAGTTGTTGACACCCTTTGACTGTATTAAGCTGACTGAAATGCTCTTAACCCCTACGCAACGGTTGTTGTGGCAGGCAGATTGGGAGTCTCAAGTCGATCTTACAATATTACGAAATCTTGACCGCAATCCAAACGACCCCTTGTTTGTGGCCACAAAGGATATGCTGTTAGGAAAGGGTCCATTTACTGACCCCCAGATACAGGCACAACTCGACCCTGCCATTTTGCAACAGTCACAAGCTCTGGCCACAGCTGCAATAAAACAAGTCACACAAATGGGAAAACCACGGCCACCATATACAACCGTTAAACAGGGGGATCAGGAGTCATTTGTAGAATTTTTGGATCGCTTGAGGGCAGCATTAGATGCGGTGCCTGGGCTAACTGCAGACATGAAGGCTACACTTGACATGGAATTGGCAACCCACAATGCAAATAGCACGTCGAAAGTTAATTGCAGCCCTTCCCAAAACTGCTACATTAATAGACATGATAGAAGCCTGCTCTAAGGCTTCATTGGTAGAAGAGGAAGAAAGAGCAATGGTACATGTCAAGGCTCAGGCGCAGGCATTGGCCATTGCTCTCAAGCAGTTTATAACGAAAGAAAAAGGGGATAAGGGACCGAGGTCACAACATTGCTTTCTTTGTGGACAAAGAGGTCATTTTAGGCGAGAGTGTCCCAATAACAAAGAGAAAAAGGAACCAACAATTAACAGCAACAACGGGGGACCATGGGCAGGTACAGGCCTTGCTGGGGCGTGTCATCCGTGTCAAAGACTTGGGCATAGGGAGAATGAATGTTGGTCGCGTTTTAGAAGGGACGGGACCCCCCTTGCCCCGCGAGCTTCGGGGGGCAGGAAACTGGAAAACGAGCGCAGGGAGAGGGAGTGCGATGACACCAATACCCTCTCAAGGGCAGGCTGCCTGGCCGGTATGCAATCCGCAACAGCCGGAAGTGCCGGAGTGGACGTGGTCACTGCTGTCCCAATCACCATAGAAGACAAACAAGTTCATGTAGTTCACTCTACAGCTAATGGGCCATTAGGTAATGGATTGAGCGCTTTGTTATTGGGACGATCTTCTACTTCCAGGCAAGGTATTTTAGTAATCCCCGGTGTAATCGATGCAGACTATACCGGAAATATAGGAATCATAGTACAGGCGATACAACCTCCAGTTCACGTTCCCGAGCAGACGAGACTAGCGCAACTTGTGCCTTTCCGCGCTTGTGTGCCTCACCCGGGAGTGGACACTAGAGGGGATGGAGCATTTGGTTCGATGGGATCTCCTCAGGTATATTTGACCGTGCCAATTACCGAAAAGAGGCCTGTAAAAGCGGTAGCATTTAAGGGGCCGGATGGAAACACCATGCACTGTAATGCGGCTTTACTGGATACTGGGGCAGATGTAACCATTGTTCCCAGGTTGGCATGGCCCCATAATTGGCCCCTGGCCAGTTTGAATACATCAATAATGGGAGTGGGCGGAGCACAGCTGACTCGCATCAGTGATGAGTTTGTAATGGTATGGCCTGAGGAGGAACCCTCGAACAGGGCTAAGGTTCGCCCTTACGTTATGAACACTTCAATATGGTTAATTGGGCGCGATGTGTTGTTGCAATGGGGCATTCAAATGTCTAATGAGGGTTTTGTGGGGCGGCCATTGAGAGGCGACCAATCCTGAAATTATCATGGGTGTCTAAAAAGCTAGTCTGGATTGATCAATGGCCGCTATCAGATGAAAAGCTCACCCGTGTAGAAGAATTGGTATGGGAACAATTGGATCAGGGCCATATAGAACCCTCTGTTAGTCCGTGGAACACACCTATTTTTGCAATCCCGAAAAAATCAGGGAAGTGGCAGCTTTTACATGACTTAAGAGCAATCAACGCAGTCATGCAGGATATGGGACCCTTACAACTGGAGTTGCCATCGCCTGTCATGCTGCCGGCTCATTGGGAACTTTTGATAATAGATTTAAAGGATTGCTTTTTTACTGTCCCATTACATCCTGATGATAAGGAGAAATTTGTTTTCACTGTACCCTCTAGGAATAAGCAAGCACCAGCACTAAGGTTTCAGTGGCGTGTGCTACCTCAAGGGCTGAAAAGCTCACCTACCATATGTCAACTTTATGTGGCATGGGCTTTGAAACCAATTAGGGCTCAATTACCGGACATGATAATTTACCATTATATGGATGATATCTTGATAGCTGGAAAGCGTATGGATATAAATGAAACGATTGTCATCTTACAACGTGAATTAGGTCGCGGTGGTTTGATAATTGCGCCCGAAAAAATTAAACGCCAGGCACCATATCGATATCTTGGCATGACGATTACGGACGCTAAGGTCCGCCCTCAGAAACTTCAAATAAAGACAGACATTAAAACGTTAGCTGACGCACAGAAATTAGTGGGAGATATACAATGGGTGCGTTCTTTGTGCGGCATCATGAACGAAGATATAGAACCATTGTTGAGTTTGTTGAAGGGAGGCACTCAAGCTAATGAGCCAAGGAGTTTAACAAAGGAACAGGACCAAGCAATACCAATTATTAGTCAAAAAATTGCGGTGGCTTATTCTGGTCGAGTTTATCCAGATTTGTCAATAAAATTGGCTGTATTAAATTCGGCTAAGTTCATTACAGGAATATTATATCAATGGAATAGTGAGCTATCAGAGCCTTTGGTAGTCCTGGAATGGGTCTTTTTACCAACTCAGCTCCCTCGAACTGTTACCACCAGAATAGCAGCCGTCGCAATGTGTATCGCTAAAGGCCGCAAGCGCCTTGTAGATATCAGTGGAAATGATCCCGCATGTATTAATTGCCCATATGACATGGAACAATTGTCACAATTATTGCAACATGAAAAAAGCTTTCAAATAGCGTTAGCAGGATTTTCTGGACACATAGATAACCATTATCCTAAACACCGCCTGTTCAATATTAACCTTGTCATCCAACAATCACCCCGGCTATCTCCAATACCTGTCTCCGGACTCACAATTTTTACAGATGCCAGCCGCTGATGACAACGTGCGGGTCTAGTATGGTTTGAGGAACAATGGCACCAGGAGCTGGTGGTGGGGGAAGATTCTTTGCAAACATTGGAATTGTGAGCTGTGGTTCGAGCTTTTAAAAAATGGCCTCACCATCCACTCAATATTGTTACAGACTCCACTTACGTGGCAGGAGTAGTTTCCCAACTTGAGGGTTCTTTATTACGAGCAGTGCCTAATATGCATCTTTGGGACTTGTTAACAACACTATGGGAGCTTTTGGCTCAGAGAAAACAGTTGTATTATGTGGTGCATATTCGCAGTCACTCTGGCATCATGGAGGATTTGGCAGAAGGAAATGAGCAAGCCGACCAACTAGTAGCACCAGCATGGGCGACGGTATCTCCATCAGTAGACGTTCTCACTCAAGCCAAAAGTTCACATGCGTTTTTTCATCAGTCTGCTAAAGTACTATCCCGGCAATATAAGATTCCTTTGTCTGATGCACAGGCAATAGTGACCATGTGCCCTGACTGCCAAGGACGATCAGTCCTAGCAGGCCCAGGAGTTAACCCGCGGGGATTACACTCATTACAATTATGGCAATCTGACATCACTGTTGTCTCAGAATTTGGCCGTTTGCACCATGTGCGTGTTACTGTTGACACCTTCTCAGCAATGATTTAGGCTACCCCTTTAACATCCACGAATGTTAAAGCAGTTATAAGACACTGGCGACAATGCTTTGTGGTGATGGGCGTCCCGCAGGCTATAAAGACTGATAATGGGACAGGTTATGTTGCTGTATCTGCGCAATGTTTTTTGCAAACTTCGGGAGTTAAACACATTACTGGCATACCAGGTAATTCAACTGGACAGGCAATTATAGAGAGAGCCCATAAAACCTTGAAATCCCTCCTCGAAAAACAAAAGAAGGGGAAGGGTGGAGGATTATCGCCATTAGCTCGGATAGGCGTTATATGTATTAAATTATTTAAGATTAGCAAATGAGAGGGAATTTCCACCAGCAATAATACATATACAAGGGTTAATGGGAGAAAAGCAGCATTGGGGTCAGGAGAAACTGAAAGTCTTGTGGAAGGACGTTAACACGAATGCTTGGCAAGGACCTGATGATTTATTGACGTGGGGAAGGGGATATGCTTGTGTTTCTACAAATAGCGGTCCACGATGGATACCTGCTAAGTGCGTCCGGCCATGGAAGAATCGCATGGAGAAGGAATCAAATTCAGAAGAAGAACAACCCGGCGGTTCAACACCATTGGTCACCATTGACAAAGCCATCTACATGCCCCGAACATAAAGGACAGTGTTGACCTTGGGTATTGGTTGCATGTGGACTGTGTGGGGTAGAGCGTGGAAGTCATATCAAGGTTCTGGTATTATGGTCGGTGTGACCTTGACAGTGGGAAAAGGTAGAAAAGGAAAGATGGCTTGTTTGGAAGCATAGGCAGGAGCAGAAACAGAAGGAAAAACAACGAAAATGCGAGAAGCAACAACAGGTCTATCAAAGATGAGGATCTTAAAGTTTGTAATATGGGGCATTTTAGGAGTAGTTGGTAGCTCAGCCATTCATCAAATTAATCCCAGGCATACTTATCTGGTTGGCACATGTGTGGAAGGAGCTATCCCCCGTGCTGCCCCACGCTGCAATAAAGAATACCTGCTTAATAACACTGAGTTTTTATTGAGTTTTCTCAGGTTCAGTTGACAACCCAGATGCGACAATCTCTGTCCGGCTGCAGAAGCCGCTGAGGACAGGAACTCCCTAGGTGCGCCCTGGGACCTTTTCTCGGAGGGACTCCCTGACTCATCTGGCTCACTGCAGGGGCAGACAAGGACCACCTACGGAAAAAGGTATTCTTTCTGGTTCTGGTTCAGATATACCCTCTGGAAGGTGTCCGTAAAACGTAGGAGACGTCCTATGATGGGCACCGTACATCTGGCAAGATAATGCATAGCACTTGATCTGGAACGTGCTCTGGTCTGGTTCTGTAATTTGCTCAGTCCTCGCACTGTGAACCGGGTCGGCATTGATGTTAACATGTACTTTGATCACTGACATTGATATTTGACTACATGAATTGGAACTTGTCTGACACATGTATGATACTGGATTTTAGTCTGTTTAATGCTGTAGTTGCTATTGTAGTAATCATAGTTGCAAGTGTCCCCTTATGTCCTTTGTGTGAATGGTGTAAAGGAACTCCTTGTGTGATAGCATAAAAACCGGTTATCAGTATTTGAATGTGTGAGTGAGTGAGATGCAGTGTTACTGTGAAGCGAGTATGGAGTCCTGATCTGCAGTTCCGTAACCCTACGAGGGGCCCGGCTGAAGACGGGCGAAGCAACTGGGAACTGTTCCAAGTGTATATCTGCGAAACAGTGGACAATCAACATGGTGGGACGAAATATGGGGCAAATGGGGAATAAATCTTCCAGGCTGGCTTAAAGGGTTACTGGTGCGAGGGCTTGTTTTATTAATCGTTGTACTTTTAATATTATCATTAATACCTGTGATTTTAAGCTGTGTAGGAAAAGTGCTCGAGCACGTTGTAGCTTCTGTATTTGCTTTACAAACAAAAGAAGGGGGAATTGTAGGAGACTATCTAGCAGAGAGAGAGCATACTTAATATGGACATAGAGGAAATAAGGGGTGAATAGTAGGTACTAACAGACACTGTCACATAGAACTTGTAACCAATCGCATAAGTAAGGTAACTGCATGCTGGGCGGGTGGACAAAGCGAGATAGCCAATCTGAAAATGCATGATCACATGTACGGAAATAAAACAGTATATAAGACGCAGCCAAACGTTCAATAAACGGCTTTTGCTTGAAACCATATTGGTTGGTATGCAGAGTCCGTCCTTGCGCGACCACACCCCGCCCCTCCCCACTCAAGCCTGGAAAACGGCCCATCTGCTGCCAGGGCAGAAAAGCTGGTGACAAAGTGCCATTAACAGAGCACGGCTTGTTCCCCAAGGGGGCCTTTGGGAGTTTGAAATGTTTTCATTCCAGGTAAAGGAAGAGACTCATCTGTGATAAAGTAAGAGCTGCTTGTTACCTTGTCTGTTTCTCTTCTGTTGGTTCACCCTAATTTTATCAATGAGACGGAGATGGCCTTTTATTTTTAGATGCCCGAATACATTGTCAGTAACCTGTGGTGTCAGGACAGTGAAGTTTTGAGCACCTAGATGCCCGTAGAAATGTAACCAAAGAAACAGGATGGAAAGTGATGTTTAAATTGGTTTATAATTGATTTGGTTTTTTTTGTTACAGCGTTGATGACTGCTTGTCCTGTGGTTCAGTCCACGTTCTGTTCTGTGGTGTCCTCAGTCTAGGACTTTTACATAAAAAAAGAAGCTTGTCCTTCCAAAAAAAGGACTAGTCGTTCGTAGGACTGAGGTGTAGACTTGGAGAGTCTCTTAAAGATGTGATCAGAATTAAAGCTGGATTTCACTTAACATTGCTGCTGTTTGTCTTCGCTTTTGCTGCTTTCCCCACTGCTCCGTCATGACTGAACAAATAAAATAATGTCTATCCTGGAGCATGTTAGGCCTATGAGAAACGTACTTGCCTCTGTTTATTTTCTCTTCCTGAGAGCGTGTGTATTGTTCTGTTTCTGTGCACTTACTAAGAAATGATTCTGTGAGAATTGTATTGTTCTCAAAGAGGAAAAACTGTGCATAAGAGATCGGGTGTTCTGAAGAAACGGACTGTTTTCACATTATAAGCTTTATGCTTTTGCAGTCTGCAAACTTTTAAAATATCTTTTAGGGGTATGTGAAAACCTGACTGAGACACTGACATCTATACTAAGAATGATCAAGGTTATTTTTTCTTTTTTTTTTTTTTTAATTTTTTTTTCCTGGCACATCTGCCAGTCGTGTTTGGTAGCCTTAGGTATTGCAGCACTGGGGATTTGTTATTAGGGTGAGGAAAAGGCTGAGGTACTTAAAGCCTTCTTTGCCTCAGTCTTTAATAGTCAGAGTAGTTACCCTCAAGGTAATCATTCCCCTGAGCAGGAGGACAGGGATGGAGACCAGGAGAATTCCGTCATAATCCAGGAAGTACAGGAGTGTTCCGAAGTACTTTATTTCTGTCTGGGTCTTGATGATGCGTTTCCCTGGCCGTTCGGTGTCATCTCTTCTGGGCGGTGCAGCTGGCTAGACGTCCCTCATAATGGTGTAATGCACAGGAAACCCCCTAGTCAGATGGGAACGGTGTATTTTGGAGCCAGGTAATTTAATGATATCCATTCACAGCTAGGCAAGTTCAGTTAATGCAGATGGAAAATCAGTTAATTCTGTAGTGTAAGCATTTTTATTGGACGTACATAAACACCCACGTGCCTTTGTAGTATAAAGCAAATTACTGAGATTTGTTCTTTCTTTAAAGAAAGTTTTAAACTTGACTTTATTATTTTTATTTAAAGTTTTACACTTCACTCTTCAGATTTATTGACTGAGCAAACGAGACGACAGTACTCCTGGCAGCATCAAGTGTGAGAGCTGTGGTGAGTCCTGGGCCCTGGGGGGCCCTGTTACCCCTTGTGCATCCCAGTCCACCCCCACCCCTCCTCTAGCCCTTTCTCTTTCCCATGCTGTTGTGATGGTTTTTCTTCCCTATATTTCTCTTCTATCCTGCTCCCTTTTCCTCTCTCCCTTCCTCTCTCCTGTTCTACTACTCTCTTTTCTTTTTCTCTGCACTTCTTCCTGCTCCCTCTCCTTTTTTTTCATCCTGTTTCTGCCCTGTAGCCCACTACTGTTTTTCCCTTTTTTTGTGTCTCTTTGGCCTGATTTGCATCTGTCTCTCTTTCCACACCCCCCACACCCCCCCATTTCTCTGGCCTGTCTCCTGGCACTCTTTTCTTCTTTGCACCTGTATGTGCTGTTCCATGTCCTTGTCCTGCTCTGGTTAAGATTTTCCCGTATTAACGTTGCGAGCCCTGGTTGTTTTAAGCTATGTAGTTTAGACTTTGAGAACCGTTTGACCTTATGCCCTGTGTTTGTAATTTACATTGCTTGTCTGTCAGAGATCAGTCAAAGAGATAGGGAACTTATCATGTGTTTGTGCCAAGGAAGAAGAATGACCTTTGGTGATTGGAAGATATAGGTATACCACCATATGTAAATAACAGGAACTTGGAAATATACACAAGTAAACCATAAGATCGGGGTAACGAAAAGTATGTTCCAAGATCATCAACATGTAGCAATGAATTCTAGGAAAGTACTGAATATGTAATGAATATGGATGGATTAAACTGTACTTAAACTGCTTTGTGAAACCACTCTGGTGGAGCGATCCCCAGTGCTGCCCAGCGCTGCAATAAAGAATGCCTGCTTAATAACACACTCTAGTTTTTGAGTTTTCATCTCGGAATCCTTACCCAGCCGCACCTAGCCTCCTACCTCTGTGAGGAGCGTTAGAAAGCAAGGGGGTTTGGAAGCTCCGAATTTTGTTTCAGTCCTCTTCTAGCTTTCCTTCCTTTTTCCTTCTCTCTCAATGCCCCTCTGGTCTTGCCCACTGTTGCTATGTTTTTCATTCTGTATCTCACTGTCCTGTTCCTCCTTGCTGTTCATCTCTTCCTCTCTCTGATCCTTTGTGCTTCTCCCTGTTCCTGCTATTTATTACTTCACTTCTCTGTCCCTGTCATTCTCTGTTGCTCTCGTCCTCTCTCTATCTGGGTATCTGGCTCCCTGCCCCTGTCTCTTTCAGAGTATCCGGCTTTCTGGCTCCCTGTCAGTCACCTGTTTTCTATGTTGCTCTGTCCTTCCTCCTGTCTTTCCTTGTCCCTCTGGCCTGCTCCCTGTCACTGTCTTTTTTTTTTTTTTCTGTCTTTCCTTATCTCTGGGTGGCGGCGGGCCAAGTGGTCAATGATCAAGGCTAAAAGGTTATGGTGTCACAGGTCAGGGTCAAAATGTCACAGGGTCAAAGGTCAAGGTCTAAAGGGCACAGGGAAATGTTAAGGACCAAGGGTCACAAGTCAAACGCAAAAAAGATTGCAGGTTCAAAGGTCAAAAGGTCATGGAGTCAAAGGTCAAGGTTAAAAGGGAGAAGGGTGAAAGGGTCACGGGACCAAAGGTCAACAGGTCACGTGTCAAAGGTCACGGTGGTAAATTTCAAGGTCAAAGGGTCACAGGCAAAAAAAGTTGCAGGGAAAAAAGGTCATGCGGTTAAAAGCCAAGGTCAAAATATAGCAGTGTCAAAGGTCAAAAGGTCATGGGGTCAAACTCAAAAGGTCACGGGGTCAAAGTTCAAAAGATCACGACTCAAGAGTTAAGGTCAAAACGTCGCAGGGTCAAAATATCACGGGGTCTGTCAAAAGATATCGGAGACAAAGGTCAAAAGGCCACAGGTCATAGATCAAGGGTCAAAATATCACAGAGTCAAGGTGAAAAGGTCATAGGGCTGAAAGGCCAAGGGCAAAAGGTCACAGGGTCAAGGACCAAAGGTCAAAGGTCACGTGGTCAAGGTAAAAATAGTCAAAGGTCACGGGGTAAAGGTCAAAGGTCAAAGGGTCACAGGGTCAATGACAAAGGTCAAAGGGTCACAGGGTCAAGGTCAAAAGGCCACAGGATCAAGGTCAAAAGGTCACGGGATCAAGGTCAAAAGGTCAAAAGATCAAAAAGGTCGGGATCAAAGGTCAAAGGTCAAAAGGTCACGGGGTCAAGGTCAAAAGGTCACGGAGCCAAGGTCAAAGGGCCAAAAGACACTGGGTCAGTCAGTGTCAAAAGGTCAAGGTCAAAGGTCAAAAGGTCATTATGTCAAGGTCAAATGGTCAACGATTCAAGGTCAAAGGCAAAAGGTCAAGGGGCCAAGGGCAAAAGGTCAAGGTTAAAGGTCAAAAAGTCATGGGACAAAAGGTCGAAAGGTCAAGCGGTCATCAAAAGGTCACAGGTCAAGTTCAAAAGGTCAAGGGACCAAGGTTAAAAGGTCACGGGGTCAAGATCAAAGGGTCAAAAGGTCAAGATGCCACGGTCAAAGGGTTAAAAGGTCAAGGGCCAAGGTCAAAGGGTCAAAAGGTCAAGGGGCCAAGCTCAAAAGGTCACAGTCAAGGGCAAGAGGTCAAAAGGTCACGGGGTCAAGGTCAAAAGGTCAGAACAAAGGTTAAAAGGTCAAGGTCAAAAGGTCACGGGGTCAAGGTCAGGTCACGGGTCAAGGGCAAACTGCTAAAAAGGTCACGGAGTCAAGGTCAAAGGGTCAAAAGGTCATGGGGTCAAGGTCAAAAGGTCAAAGGGAAAAAGGTCAAGGTTAAAGGTCAGAAGACATGGGTCTGAGGTAAAAAGGTCAAAAGGTCAAAGGTCAAGGTCAAAGGTCAAGGGACCAAGGTTTAAAGGTCAAAGGGTCAAAAGGTCAAAGGCCAAGCTCAAAAGGTCACAGAGTCAAGGTCAAAAGGTCACGGGGTCAATGTCAAGAGGTCAAAAGGTGGCGATCAAAAGGTCACAGGGTCAAGGTAAAAGGTCAAGAGGTCAAAAGGTCAAGGTAAAAAAAGTCATGGGGTCAAGGTCAAAAGGTCAAGTTAATAGTGTCACGGGATCAAGGTCAAAGATTCAAAAGGTCAAAAAGTCAAGGGGTCAAGGTCAAAAAGGTCACGGGGTCAAGATCAAAGGGTCAAAAGGTCAAGATGCCAAGGTCAAAGGGTTAAAAGGTCAAGGGCCAAGGTCAAAGGTTCAAAAGGTCAAGGGGCCAAGCTCAAAGGGTCACAGTCAAGGGCAAGAGGTCAAAAGGTCACGGGGTCAAGGTCAAAAGGTCAAAGGGAAAAGGTCAAGGATAAAGGTCATAAGACATGGGTCTGAGGTAAAAGGTCGAAAGGTCAAGGGGTCAAGGTCAAAAGGTCAAGGGACCAAGGTTAAAAGGTCACGGGGTCAAGGTCAAAGGGTCAAAAGGTCAAGGGCCAAGCTCAAAAGGTCACAGAGTCAAGGTCAAAAGGTCACGGGGTCAATGTCAAGAGGTCAAAAGGTGATGATCAAAAGGTCACAGGGTCAAGGTAAAAGGTCAAGAGGTCAAAAGGTCAAGGTAAAACCTCATGTGGTCAAGGTCAAAAGGTCAAGGTAATAATGTCACGGGATCAAGGTCAAAGATTCAAAAGGTTAAAAGGTCAAGGGGTCAAGGTCAAAAAGGTCACGGGGTTAAGGTCAAAAGGCCGTGGATCAAAGGTCGCGGGTCATGGTCAAAAGATCAAGGGATCAAAGGTCAAAAGGTAGTGGGGGTGAAAGGTCAAGTTCAAAAAGGTCAAAAGTAGGGGGTCAAAGGATAAAAGGTCACAGGGTCAATGGTTAGGAGGTTATGGGGTCAATGGTAAATCCAAATGTCATGGGGTCAAAGGTCAAGGTAAAAATGTCATATGTCAAAGATCAACAGTCATATGGTCAAACGTCAAAAGGTCAGTTGCCAAGAGTTACAGGTCAGCAGTCAAAAGGTCGAGGTCAAAATGCCAGAGGTAAAGGCTTGGGGTCAAAGGGTCAAAGGCCAAGGAAAAAGTCACAAGGTCAAAGTTGAATTTTAAAAGGTCAAGTACCACGATCAAAAGGTCACAGGGTCAAAGGGGCACGGGTCAAGGTCACAAGGCCATGCTGTCAAAGGTCAAAGTCAAAAGGCCAGGGGTCACATGGTCAAAGGTCAAGGGGAAATGGTCACAGGATCAAGGTCAAAAAGTCACAGCTTCAAAGACCACAGGGTCAAGGTCAAAAGTTTATGGCTCAAGGCTTTGGCCTCGGGTGCTCGGCCGGTGCTGCCGGCGGTGTCAGCTCTGGAGCTGGCTGGATGTGCGGGCACTGGGCTTTGGTCATGGAGAGAAGCGGAGGTGTCTGTCCGAGGTAAGCACTGCGGGACAAGGCAAGGTCCAGCAGCACATAGAGTAGGAACTACCTCTGTACGCAGTTTTTGGTTGTTTTTCAGGTTGGTAATTTTCTGCTGAGGGTTTGGGGGTGGCAAGATGGTTTAATAGTGTGCAATTTTTTTCTTTTATTTTAGATTCATTGTGTTTTCCTGGAATTCCTGACTATGAAAGATGGAACCTTGTTTTTTTCCCACCGGTTTTGCTGTAGGCTCTGTAAGTTGCTGATATTTCAATCGATGCTGATTTTCTCTCTTAATAGGACTGATGGTCACGTTTTCCAGCAGGGGTTAGGGTGAGCACCTTGTATGCATCTGTATACAGAGTTTGAGCATTTTTCAAAATAGCAGCAGCAACATAAAGCATAGTGTATTTCAGGGTCTGAGAAGGCCCATTGCCTTTCCCAGTCACCTGCAGAGCACCACATTGTCCCTAAAAACTGCACCTCGTGGCAAGCTCTTCCGAGTTTATTAGCATCAAGACTGTGCTTATTTTGTGGGCCTGTAGCCCACGTGGGTGTACCTGTCACCCCTGACTCATGCAGCCCCGCCTCCCGTGGGCGTGCCTCGTGCCCCTCCCAATTACCCACCCCATGGGCGTGCCTTAGCCCCCCTTCCCACGACCCCACCTCTCATGCGTGTGCCTTGCCTGCTTTTTGTACCCACTTTGTGGGTGCGCACACCTCACCCCCTTGTCCTCGCCCTGTGCACCTGCCTTGCACCTCCCTCAGGTGGGCATGCTTTGTCTCCCCCTTTGTCCCCACCCCATGTGCCTGCCTTGCCCCCACCTCTCCAAGTACTGCTGCTCCAGATGCACACCACCAATAATCCGCTTGCATTCCGAACTTTCCTCTGGCATCTCCTTGGGCCCCAAATCCCTGGGATTGCATCAAAATTACCCCCACGGTGTATCAGCACCACCCCCAAGCCCTTTGCCATCCCGCCCCTTGGGGGCATGTTGGTGCTGCCCCTGACCCTCTTGTGGTACCCACCCTTGTGCATGTGCTGGTCCCACCGCTGACCCGCCTCCCTTGGGTGTGCCTTGCTTGTGCCCCTGCCCCATGGGCATGTCTTGCCCCCACCCCTCCAAGTATTGCTGCTCCAAACACACACCACAAATAAACTGTCTGCACCCTGAACTTTGCTCTGGCAACTCCTCAGGCCCCAGATCCCTGGGCTTACCCCCAAAATGCCATCACCAGTGATGCCAAGGGGAAAGAGGGGGGTACTCAGCAGGGACATCCTCAAACCCCGAGGCCTCCATTGGGCTTTCCCAAGGCCAGGAGGGTGGAAAAGCGGTGTCACTTTTTACATTTTCTTCCTACATCTCCCTCTTCTGAGCTCCTTGTCCTTGGGTGTTTGTTCTTGCCTGTGGCCTCTGTTCCTGATGGGCTCCAGGTGTGGCCAGTGGGGCTAATGAGAGGGCTGGCCCTGCTATAGGCTATGAAGGGGCTGCCTGACGGAGCTGGTAAAGGGGAATTGGCTGAGGAGGGAGTGGATGTGCCTCCAGCATGGAATGGCTGGTCCCTGCAGCAAAGAAGGATCCCCCTGAGCTGTCTGTGATGGAGCAGACCACCAGCATGTGGTGCCGGGAGCTCAGTTCCTGTGTCAGTCATGCATATGAGCTACTGGCGAGCCCGGCAGTGGAGGGGTGTTGAGAGAAAAGCTTCGGGGAGGTGAAGGTCTGAGCTGGTGCCAGGAGCTGGGGTGAGTTGAGGGTTCTCCCATGTGCATCCTGGTCTATCTCTTCCACCCTGCCTGGGAAAGGGCTGCCCAGGGATGGGGAGGGCCAGCCATGGCTTTCTGTCCTGCTCCCTTTGGTGCTGGAGCGTGCCAGGCACCCTGCCACTTTTCTGAGAGTGCCAGGGCTTCTGCTCAAGTCAAGGAGAGGGTAGCAGGGCTGGAAAAAAGTGGAGCCTGGGATGGGGTGCAAAATCAGGGAAAATGTGGCAGTCAAGACAAGCTGGAAGGGTGGAAAAGTAGTGTCACGTTTTTCTACATTTTCTTTCTAAGTCACCGTCTTTCTATCTTCCTGACCCTATGTGTTAGTTCTTGCTTTTGTTTCTTTTCCCTTACTGCTGTAGAATCTTTCTTTGTCCCTTGTCTTGTTGTCCTGCTGGTCCCTTCCATGCCTCTCTCCTGCTCCCCCTCTCTCTTATGTATTCCTCCATTTCTCCCTGGGTTTTTTGCTAAGTCTTTCATCTCTTCTTTCTCTACACCATTATCCCGCTCCCTGTCCCTCTCCTGTTCGCAGCATCCCTTTTGCTGGCTGCCTGTCCCCCATCTCTTCTCTACCTTCCTCCTGCTTTTCTCTTCCTTTCTCTCCTGCTGTCCTGCTGCGTTTGGGCACCGAGTCCGGTAGCCAGCTCAGTGCCAGGGTTTGTTCTGGGCAGGAGTGAGTAAACTTTTCCTGCCTCCTCTGTGCCCCTGGATGGTATTCAAGCCCCTGGGTGCAGAGCTCGTGGCTGTGGGCAGGTGCCAGGGAGGGGGACATGTGCTGTGGGGCTCTGGCCAGGCCCCTGTTCCTGATGGGCTCCAGCTGGGGCAGGTGTGGCCAGTGAGGCTCATGATGGGGCTGGCCCTGCTTTGGCCTATGAAGGGGGCTGCCTGGGCATGCCCAACTGCAGGAGCTGGCTGAGGAGTCAAACCAAGGGCTTTCCACAGGCAGCTGTCTCCAGATGATCCCTGTGGCAAGGAAGGATCCCTCCCAGCCGTCCCCAACAGAGCACACCACCGGCACATGGCACCAGGACCTTGGCGCCTCTGTTGGCTGCACACGTGAGTTGCTGAATGTTCAGGAAACCTTGTGGGAGAAGTGTGTTGAGTCACCCACCACCTACTCCTAAGGTCAGGCAGCCAGTACTGTGGAGGAGAAAGGGGCAGAGACAGAGAGAAAAGCCTCAGGGTGGTGAAGGTCTGCCGTTGGCACATGTCCCCTCATGCTTGTCCGGGCCCATCCCTGCCCTGGTTCTCCAGATCTCTGTCTGCCTCCTTGCCTGTCCCTGCCTCTGTCTGCCTTTCAGGCTGTCTGGTTCCACAAAGCTTTTCTGTCTTCTGCTAGCATTGCCCTGTAAAGTGTCACCTTCTACCTTTCCTTTCTATGTCTTTTCCTTTCTGGTACCCCACCAGTTCTGATTTCATTCTTCCTCATTGCTTGTGACAATGGCATTTCTAGGTCTCCCCCTCCCCGTGTCTCTGTTTAACCAGTTCCCTGTGATTGTGGGAAGGGTGGTGGTCGGGGTCTGGGTTATTTGTGTCCTGGGCTCTGCTCAGGGAGCTCATTCTGCTCTGAGGTTGCTGTGGTGTGGGTGTTCTGTTGGTGCTGCCAGCGGTGGCAGCTCGCGAGCTGGCTGGGCTGTGTGGGCATTGGGGTTTAGTCATGGAGAGAAGCGGAATGGAACCTTGTTTTTTTCTCTAGTTTGGCTGACAGCTTTTACCTTAATATGACTGAAGGTGAGATTATTAGGTATTAGAAGGTGCAACATGTATGCACCTGTATATGCCCCTCCCTATCCACCTGTCCATGCCTCTGTGAGAGGTTTTTGCCCATGTGAGGCTTTTCCCGTGCCTGGTCTTCTGGCCGCTGGCCGGGCAACCTGACCAAGAGGTTCCTGTTCTACAGCCTCTTCCCCGGCGGCGCTTTCCGCGCTCTCTGCTGCCACCCTGTGACCAAAACGCGGTACTTCAGCCCCGAAGACGCTTTCCGCGCTCTCTGCTACCACCCTGTGACTAAAAGCCGGTACAGCAGCCCCGGCTGCACGCTGCCGCCCTCTCCGCGGCCAACGTGTGACCAAAAAGCGGTACTGCAGCCCTGGCGGCACGCTGCCACGCGCTCTGCTGCTACCGCCTACAGTGGGTGTGCCGCGCACTGCTCGCGCTCCCCCCGTGTGCCCTGTGCTCGCCCCTTTCCTTTGGGATGGTGGGAAGGGCGTTGGGCGGGGCCTGGGGTAGATGAGCCCCGGGCTGTGCCCAGGGAGCTCCTTCTGTGCGAGGCGGGAGCTGTGGGACTGGGTAGGGTCCAGCAGCACCCACAGGAGAGAGCGCCCTGGGATGCAGCTTGGGCTTTTTTTTTTTTTATTATTTTCCGTCAGCAGTTTCCTAGGGAGTGTCCAGGGGTGACAAGAGGGTTTTAAAACACACAGCTTTAACTGATTTTTTTTTTTTGCTGCTGTTTTTGTTTTGTTCTAGGTGCACTGGATTTTCCTGGAATTCTGAACTTCCTGCAGGATGGCAACTTGTTTTTTGTGAGGAGTGTTTCTGACCCTATTTCCCTTCCTAGGACTGAAGGTTAGATTATCGAGCAGCCATGAGGATGTGCACCATGTCTGCATCTGTCTATGCCCACCCATCCCCCTGTCCGTGCCTGCAGGTGGGGTTTTTCCCATGCCACCCCCAACTTGGTGGCCTTGCCAAGGGTGGGTGTGCCTGGCCCTACTTCTCGAGTCCCTGCCTCCCATGGGTGTGCCTTGCCTGCTTTTTGTACCCACTTTATGGGTATGCATAGCTAACACCCTATCCTCCCCCTGTGCACCTGTCTTGCCCTCCCCCCCGCCCCCCCCGCCATGGGTGTGCCTTGTACCTGCCTCCCATGGGCATGCTTTGTCCCCCTCCTTGTCCCTGCTCCATGCACCTGCCTTGCCCCCACCTCTACAAGAACTGCTGCTCCAGATGTACAGCACCAATAAACTGTTTGCATTCCAAACTTTGCTCTGGCAGTTCCTTAGTTCCTTGGGCCCCAAATCCCTAAGCTTACCCCCAAAATGCCATCACCAGTAGACGTCAGGGGAAATGGGGGGCACCCAGCAGGGGCACCCCGAAGCCTCATGGTTTCCAACAGGCTTTGCCAAGGGCAGGGGTGGGTGGGAGAGTTGAAAAGCAGCATTACTTTCTACATTTTCTTCCTACATCTCCCTCTTCTGAGCTCCTTGTCCCTGGGTATTTGTTCTTGCCTGTGGCCCCTGTTCCTGAAGGGCTCCAGGTTTGGCCAATGGGGCTAATGAGAGGGCTGGCCCTGCTGTGGACTATAAAGGGGCTGCCCGAGGGAGCTGGTAAAGGGGAATTGGCTGAGGAGGGAGCTGGAGGTGCCTCCAGCATGGAATGGCTGGTCCCTGTGGTGAGGAAGGATCCCCCTGAGCTGTCCATGACGGAGCAGACCACCAGCACACGTTGCTGGGAGCTTGGTGCGTGCATCGGCTGCGTGTGTGACCCGCTGGCCAGCCTGGCGGTGGAGGGGTGTTGAGAGAAAAGTGTTGGGGTGCTGAAGGTCTGAGCCAGTGCCAGGAGCTGGGGTGAGTCACACGTTCTCTCATGCACATCCCGGTCCATCTCTGCTGGCCTGCCTGTCGCTCCTTCCGCTGCCTGGGAAAGGGCTGCCCAGGGATGGGGAGGGCCGACAATGGCTTTCTGTCCTGGCCCCTTTGCTGTGGAAGCCTGCCAGGCACCCTGCTGCCATTTCGAGGGCACTGGGGCTTCCCCTCAAGCTGCGGGGGGTGGGGTGGGGGGTGGGGGGCAGGCGGGGTGTGGCAGAGCTGGAAGAAAGTGGAGGCTGAGATGGGGTGCGAAGGCAGGGAAACTGTGGAAGTCAAGAGGGGGTGGAAATGGTGTCACTTTTCACATTGACTTTGTAAGGCTCCCTCTTTCTGTCTTCCTGACCCTATGTGTTAGTTCTTGTCTCTGTTTCTTTTCCCCTATTGCTTTAGAATATTTCCCTGTCCATCGTCTTGTCCTTGCCTTGTGGTCCTGCTGGTCCCTTTGGCCTCTCTCTCCTGCTCCCCCTCTCTCTTATGTATTCCCCCATCTCTCCCTGGGTTTTTTGCTCAGTGTCCCAGTACTCTTCTCTTTACTCTACTGTCCTGCTCACTGTCCCTCTCCTGTTTGCAGCATCCCGTTTGCTGGCTGCCTGTCCCCCATCTCTTCTCTACCTTCCTCCTGCTTTTCTCTTTCCTGCTGTCCTGCTGCGTTTGGGCACTGAGCCTTGTAGCCAGCTCAATGCCAGGGTTTGTTCTGGGCAGAGGTGAGTAAATTCTGTTCTGTGGAGTCCTCAGTCTAGGAGTTTTATGTTTAAAAAAAAATAAAAATAAAAATAAAAAGCTTGTCCTTCCAAAAAAGGGCTAGTCCTTCGTAGGACTGAGGTGTAGACTTGGAGAGTCTCTTAAAGATGTGATCAGAATTAAAGCTGGATTTCACTTAACATTGCTGCTGTTTGTCTTCGCTTTTGCCGCTTTCCCCACTGCTCCATCGTGACTGGATAAATAAAATGTCTATCCTGGAGCAGGTTAGGCCAATGGAAAATGTACTTCCCTCTGTTTATTTTCTCTTCCTGCAAGCGTGTGTATTCTTCTGTTTCTGTGCGCTTACTAAGAAATGATTCTGTGAGAATTGTATTGTACTCAAAGAGGAAAGAAACTGTGCATAACAGTTCGGGTGTTCTGAAGAAACGGACTGTTTTCACAATAAAAGCTTTATGCTTTTTCAGTCTGTAAGCTTTTAAAGTATCTTTTAGGGGTATGTGAAAACCTGACTGAGACACTGACATCTGTACTAAGAGTGATCAAGGTTATTTTTTTCTTTTTTTTCTTTTTTTTTTTTTTCCAGCACATCTACCAGTCCTGATTGGTAGCCTTAGGTATTGCAGCGCTGGGGATTTGTTATTAGGGTGAGGAAAAGGCTGAGGTACTTAATGCCGCCTTTGCCTCAATCTTTAATAGTCAGACTAGTTACCCTCAAGGTAATCAGCCCCCTGAGCAGGAGGACAGGGATGGAGACCAGGAGAATTCCGTCATAATCCAGGAAGTGGTACTTAATGACCTGCTCTGCCAATTGGAAACTCACAAGTCTATGGGGCCGGATGAAACACACCCGAGAGCGCTGAGGAAGCTGGCGGAGGAACTTGCCAAGCCACTGTCCATCATTTATCAGCAATCCTGGTCAACAGGAGAAGTCCCGGAAGACCGGAGGCTTACCAATGTGACGCTGTCCTAGGTTACAGTGTAAAATGTGCCAAAAGAAAAAAAAGTATTCTATTACCATGCTAAATAAAAACGGAGATCTCGAACACCCTAGCAGCCTTCTTCCACTGGATTCCCAGAGGAGTTTTTTCCCCCCACTGGAGTTCCAGAGGACAAGAGCTACCTACCTACCACTGGACCTTCGGAGGAAGACCAGACTCTTTTACAAGATCGCTGCTTCAACAGAACTACATCCATCGCTTCAGGAGGACTGCAGTCACCATCTTTTCGGACTGCTACTGCCACCCTAACAGGGTGTCAGGTTGTATTTCTGACTCTGTCAGTGTAAACCAGTGGGTTGTTTTTTTTTCCCTGCCTTGTGTTATTTTTATATATATATATATAAGTAAAGAACTGTTATTCCTATTCCCCATATCTTTGCCTGAAGGCCCGTTAACTTCAAAATTATAATCATCTGGAGGGAAGGGGGTTGCATTTTCCATTTCAAGGGAGGCTCCTGCCTTCCTCCGCAGACACCTGTCTTTCAAACCAAGACAGACGCTCGTCTCCAAGAAGGGCTAGAAGGAGGATCTGGGCAACTACAGGCCCGTCAGCCTGACCTAGGTACCGAGCGAGATTATGGAGCGGTTCATCTTGGGTGTGCTCGCAAGGTAAGTGCAGGATATCCAGGGAATCAGGCCCAGCCAGCATGGGTTCATGAAAGGCAGGTCCTGTTTGACCAACCTGATCTCCTTGTATGATCAGGTGACCTGTCTAGTGGATGAGAGAAAAGCTGTGGATGTTGTCTCTCTGGACTCCAGTAAAGCATTTGATGCAGTTTCCCACAACATCCTATTGGACAAGCTGGTGGTTCATGGCTTAGACAGGTCTACTCTTCGCTGGGTTAGAAACTGGATGCATGGCCGAGCTCAGAAAGATTTGGTAAATGGAGTTAAATCCAGTTGGCGACCGGTCACAAGCGGTGTTCCCCAGGGCTCAGTATTGGGGCTGGTTTTGTTTAATACATTTATCAACGACCTGGATGAGGGGATCGAGTGCACCCTCAGCAAGTTTGCAGATGACACAAAATTAAGCGGGACTGTTGACCTGTTTGAGGGTAGAGAGGCTCTGCAGAGGGATCTGGACAGGCTGGATGGATGGGCTGAGGACAATTGCATGAAGTTTCACAAGTCCAAGTGCCGGGTCCTGCGCTTCGGTCACAACAACCCCCAGCAGCGCTACAGGCTTTGGAAAGTGTGGCTGGAAAGCTGCCCAGCAGAAAAGGACCCAGGGGTGCTAGTTGACAGTCGGCTGAACATGAGCTGTCAGTGTGCCCGGGTGGCCGAGAAGGCCAACAGCATCCTGGCCTGTATCAGCAATGGTGTGGCCAGCAGGAGCAGGGGAGTGATCGTGCCCCTGTACTCAGCACTTGTGAGACCCCACCTTGAGTGCTGTGTGCAATTTTGGGCACCACCATGTAGGAAAGACATTGAGGTCCTGGAGCAGGCCCAGAGAAGGGGAATGAAGCAGAGGGGTCATGAAAAAATGTCTTATGAGGGGCTCCTGAGGGAATTAGGATTGATTAGCCGAGAGAAGAGGAGGCTGAGAGGAGACCCTATTGCTCTCTACAGCTACCTAAAAGGAAGTTGTCGTGAGGCTGGCGTTGATCTCTTCTCCCAAGTAACTAATGACAGGACAAGAGGTAATGGCCTCAAGCTGCACCAGGAGAGATTTAGATTGGATATTAGGAAGAATTTCTTTACCGAAAGAGTGGTTAGACATGGGAACAGGCTGCCCAGGGAGGTGGTGGAGTCACCATCCCTGGAGGTGTTCAAAAGACTTATAGGTGTGATGCTGAGGGACATGGTTCAGTGGTGGGCTTGGCAGTGTTAGGATAATGGTTGGACGCGATGATCTTAAAGGTCTCTTCCAACCACAATGATTCCACGATTCTATATTTTTTTTCCAAAAAAAGTGAAACCATATGGGGGATCTCTTATCTCATTGACTTTTTGTAAGTTTGATTTATGACAGGAAAAAAAAAAGTTAAAATTGTGTAACTTACAAATGGGCTTGCATGGTTTAAACTGTAACTGCCAAATAGTCGCAGTGTGTGATTTATGAGGGGTATTTAAGCAGCTCAGTATTTGTTCTAAACATTTAAAAAGAGAGGCTGCTGAATTTTAGGGGTGTTTTTCCCCATGTTTGGATGGAGTGTTCTGAAGTACTTTATTTCTCTCTGGTTTTCAATGGTGTGTTTCGGTGGCATCTCTCCTGGGCAGTGCAGCTGGCTAGACGTCCCTCCTAATTTGTCTGTCAGAGATCAGTCAAAGAGATAGGGAACTTATCATGTGTTTTTGCCAAGGAAGAAAAATGACCTTTGGTGATTGGAAGATATAGGTATACCACCATATGTAAACAACAGGAACTTGGAAATATGCACAAGTAAACCATGAGATCGGGGTAACGAAAAATATGTTCCAAGATCATCAACATGTAGTAATCAATTCTAGGAAAGTACTGAATACGTATTGAATATGGATGGATTAAACTGTACTTAAACTGCTTTGTGAAACCCCTCCGGTGGAGCAATCCACAGTGCTGCAATAAAGAATGCCTGTTTAATAACACTCTTGTTATTGAGTTTTCATCTTAGAATCCTTACCCGGCCGCACCTAGCCTCCCACCTCTGTGAGAAGTGTTAGAAAGCAAGGGGGTTTGGAAACTCCGATTTTTTTTTTCAGTCCTCTGGTAGCTCTCCTTCTTTTTTCCTTGTGTCTCTATGCCCCTTTGTCTTGCTTACTGTCGCTGTGTTTTTCATTCTGTATCTCACTGTCCCATTCCTCCTTGCTGTTCATCTCTTCCTTTCTCTGACCCTTTGTGCTTCTCCCCGTTCCTGTTATTTTTACTTCACCTCTGTCCCTGTCATGCTCTGTTGCTCTCATCTCTCTATCTCGATATCCAGCTCCCTGCACCCCTGACTCTTTCAGAGTTTCCTGCTTTCTGGCTCCCTGTCAGTCACCTGTTTTCTATGTTGCTCTGTCCTTCCTCCTGTCTTTCCTTGTCCCTCTGGCCTGCCACCTGTCACCATCTTTTTTTGGGCCAAGTGGTGGCCGGCCAAGTGGATATTAGGAAGAAATGCTATGAGGGTGGTGAGGCACTAGAGCAGGCTGTCCAGAGAAGCTGTGGCTGCCCTCTCCCATGGAATTGTTCAAGCCCGGATTGGATGGGGCTTGGAGCAACCCGGTCTAGTGGAAGATGTCCCTGCCCATGGCAGGGGGGTTGAAACTAGATGGTCTTTAAGGTCCTTTCCAAGACAAACCGTTCAATGATTCTAGTCTTAATACTGCTTTTAAGTGTTCAAATGGCTTTTAAAGGATGTGTTGTGTTTTGAGCTGCCCTGTTTACCTAGAATCCTCCTCTAGCTTGACTACTATCCTATCCCTTATTCTGAACTAATTCCTCTGCTTTCTTCTGTACTATTTTTTTAATATGCTGCAATATATTTGGGGTTTTTGTTTTCTGGATGTGTGTCTGTAAGCATCTTGTGGTGCTCAATCGATCACCCTCCAAGCCTGGGTTTGACCATTGCACAGCAGAGCCTGAGCAAGAAAAGTGGCACCATCCTCTGGCACGTTCTCTGCCCCACCATGGGGCAGCCGCCAGCCTGTGGGATAGGGGCTGGGAGGGACCTGCAGCCATCTGGGGGGGCTATCCCCCTTTATTTTTCTAGCAGAGCTCCCCTTTTATGGGGTGGAGGTTCGTACGTATGTAAATAGTGTTCTTAGAGTTAATGAGCTGCTGGTTGGGGCAGTTTCCCTCATTTTGTGACTGTTTTTTTCTGAGTGAATAAAAAGGGGCTTGTATGTGTGATGTCACTTGGGCTTCTAAGTATCACAGGGAGTGATGATGCAGCAGAGTAGCGGGTGAGTGGGGGATGAGGGGGGTTGTGGGGTTCCCCCAAAAAGGGGGGGGGATCATAGCCAAAAACCACCTGAAAATTCATGAGGGGGGATTAAAAAAATATTAAAACATGTAAATATGGGTGTGAGGTGTTGAAATAGCAAAAAATCTCTCATATATATGTATAGAGACAATAATACTCATTTATATGTATAAAATGAAATGGAAATGAAAGCCATGTATCTACTACATGCACTAGTGCAGTTCACTGTCCTAAATCTCCCTCTTTCTTTCTTCCTGATCCTATGTGTTAGTTCTTGCTTCTGCTTATTTTCCCTTATCACTTTAGATTTTTCCTTTGTGCCTTGTCTTGTCTCTACTTTGTTGTCCTGCTGGTCCCTTTGGCCTCTCTCTCCTCCCCCCCCCACCCCCACCCCCTTATATATTCCTCCATCTCTCCCTGTTTTTTTTTTTTTTTGCTCAATCTCTCAGCTCTCCTCTCTCTCTACTGTTGCCTCGCTTCCTGTCCCTCTCCCATCTGCAGCATCTGGTTTCCCTGCTGCCTGTCCCCCACCTCTTCTCTATCTTCCTCCTGCTTTTTCTTTTGTTGGTCTCAGCCACACTTGTGTCCTTTTTATACTTGTAGCGCTCAGAATCATCTGGGGAACCATACAAGATCCCAGAAGAACGGAAGTCGAGGTTCCTTGCCGCTCTTGCCGTGAACCCGACGTTCCAAAACAAAGAGGGGGAGACGTGGGAGCGGTGCCATACGGACGAACGACCAAGACTAAAAGAGAAGCACGAGGCTAATACTCAATACGTAAGAATAAACATAAAAGACCAGGTGTTCTCAATAACTCTCCACACAGGAGAACGAGACTCGAGCGCATGAAAAGGCCAGGCTGGAAACCCCCCCGGGATCGTGCATGAGAAAAGACATGGCTGAAAAGAGTCACGAGCGTGGGTGTGCCAGAGAAGAATATAAAACATCCTGCTTGGCTTTATAGTTTGGGCATGAGAGACCTCTATGTAGTTGCTTGAAAAAGAGAAGCGAGAGAGCTTCCTTTGCTATGCCGCACGCCCGTGCCAATTAAAGAATATACCTAGAAAAAGGCTACGAAGTTGGAGTCTCCTTCATCGCCGCTCTGCCCCAATTCCGCTCCCTTTCTGTTTGTTACTCCAGTCATCTTACGTTCTCTAGTTTTGAATTCTTTGCCAGGTTTGTCGCTTCTCAATTTGTCTATGCCGGTATGCAGCTGTCTTTTTTAAAAAGAATTCTTTCTGCTTTCTTCCTCTTTTATAGTTTTCTCTCCATCTCCCTCTATCCGGTTCCCTATTGTAGTAAAATCCACAACCCCCCCGTCCACTCTCTTCTTCTCCTGGCTGCGAGCACCTCGCTCTCTCCATCCCTCTCTATCGCACCTCTCTGTCCTCCTCCTTGCCGAGCTCCGTTTCTCTCTCGACACCCTCGTGCAGTTCCCCGTCCCCGTCTCGTTCCCGGTATCCCATTTCCCAGCTCCCCGTCCCACACCCCTACCTTTCCTCTGGCCTGCCTCCTGCTTTCCTCATTCCTCTTTTCCTGCTGCCTGCAGACATCGATCCTCGTAGCGAACTCACCGCCGGGACTTCCGAAGGGCACGAAGGCACAAACCGTCACCGCCTTGTTTGCAATCCCGGACGCGTTTCCGGCCGCCGGGCCGCAGAGGAGGGGGCGATGTGCCGTGGGCCCAGGGTGTTCTGTTCCCTACGGGCTCTAGCCGGGGTCCATCCCCGCCGCAGTTCTCTAGATCTCTGCCTGCCTCCTTGCCTGTCCTTGCTTTCCTCTCCTTTTCAGGCTGTCTGTTTCCCCAAAGCTTTTTCCTCTTCTGCTAACATTGCCCTGTCAACTGTCACCTTCTACCTTTTCTTTCTATGTCTTTCCTTTTCTATCTGCCCACCGGCTCTTATTTCATTCTTCCTTGTTGATTGTGAAAACAGCATTTCTAGGTCTCTCTCTAAATTTTCTTTTCGTGTCTCTATTTATCCAAGTCCCTGCTGGGTTTTTTTTGTCTTCCTGCCTATCCTCATCTTCATCACCTTTTACGTTTTGTTTCAATATCTTCATTCATGTGGTTTGATGACCCTATTTCCCTCCTTCCTTTTTAACATTTCCTTCTTATCGACCTATTTTGGTTTCCCTTTGTTACCATTATGGAATTTTTTAAACTGGTAAAGTAAAAGGACATAATTTTTGATAATAATATTGCTGTTATAAACAACGAGTGACTTCTCTCCATAGCTTAGTAAGGCATCTATGTTTTTCTACCTACACCCCAGAAAAATGAAGTTGAATTCCCTACCTGGTCACGTTGCTGATGTAATGGATATAGCCACAGTAAAAGAGCTGGAAGAGTAACTTCTAGTCCAGGTGGCTTTCTCTATTCAGTGCTTTGTATCCTGTAAACTGAAAGCAGATGAGAAAAGTCCCTGCTGCTCCTCTGGGTGCCTTTATGTGTTATGGTGGTAGACCCTGCCTCTTTCCCAGGGGATTGTGGGAAGGGTGGTGGGCGGGTCCTGGAGTATATGAGCCTCGGGCTCTGTTCAGGGAGCTCATTCTGCTCTGGGGCTTCTTTGGTGTCAGTGTTCTGCCGAGCCTTCAGTTATTAGTAGTTTTTGAACTGCCTAAGCTATTTTTGGCAGATATGCCTCGACGCTTAAAGAAACAGAGGGCTCTCTTTGAGGTAGGAGCTTCTGGAGTGGTTGAGGTTCAGCTGCATTTATCTTACAAAGTATGCTTATATACAAATTTTCTTTTTTTAGGTCAAAAATTTTGTTCTGGGCTGGTAAAAGTAGCATGCTTTTTCTTTTAATCTATGTCTATTGTGTTTGTTCGGAACTCCTAGCTATTGAAATGGAACTAGTTTTAGTATATACCGAGTTAATTGTTACTATTTCTCTAAATAGGACCAATGGTGAGGTTAACTAGCAGGGGCTAGGGCAAATATCTGGCACGCAGTCACAAGATCGTGAATTACCTGATTTCTCACAAGCGCAACAGCAATCTTTTGTCTTTCGGTATTTTAGGTGCCGCAAGCAACGGTGTCTCTGGCATCCAACGCTGGAATTGCTGCAGGTGAGCAGAAGGCCACATTCTATTTGAGTAGGAGGGTGTAGTAGAAGAGGTCTGTATCGATGCTTGCTGCTGGTACTGGTTCTGTGCAGATGAAGATGAGCCTGGCAGCTGCAGGAACATCCTGGCTAGCCGATGCGGTATTTTGTCGAGGATGGATTCAGAGCCTCGGCCGTCTGAAAGCTAAGTGGAGCGATGGGTTTTTGGGAGGGTGTTCTGGGAGGTGGGGACAAGGTTGGGAGTTGTAGGGAGGGGTTTTAAAAATAGCATAGTGGGGAGAGGGCTGTCCAGGAATAGGTCTCCAGAGCAGCACGGGCAGGGCAGTTCTAGCCTGTCTCTGTGGTGTTATGTAGTCTGTCTAGTCTGTTCACTGTGTATTGCAGATTTCTCGGGTCTCCATGTCCTCATTCCATTTTGCGCTCGAAGAGCAAGCCAGACATCTCGGGCGCCATCCCTGTGGTCTCGAATACCTGTACCGGTTGGCGTAGCGCCGGTCAGGCGTTTTGTTGTCTTGCGTGACGAGCTTGAAGCGTGGATCCGTCTTGCATCCCGAAAGTTCCGGGCGTTTACTCATTTGCGGCGTCCCTCCGGGCCGCATCGGCGGCTCTGCTCGCTAGCTGTCCGTTTTCACGGACTGAGACTTCTTCCTTGTATCCCTATGTTCATAAGTCTTGAAGCCAGCCTTCTTGCCCATCAGTCATCTCAGTTTTGACCGTAACTTCTTGAAACAGGCCATTACATTCAAGCTTTTTTTGTGGGGCTGCCGTAGAACCTCCTCGCCTTGCGTCGCGACTCCGTAGGTCTTCTTGCCCGACAGTTTGTCTCGTTCGGGTGTCATCCTTCTCGCCGGGAGTTTTCTCTCCTCTTTGAGTCACCTTGTTCGCAGTGTTCTGTGTAGCGCTGCTCACTGGGTGTGTGCGTGTGGCTTGGAGCTGCTCTGCCCGGGGCTGTAGGGTCAGGGGTAGGTGGTATAGAGATAAGCATTTCTGGTTAACCTGTTGAGGATATGCCTAGACCATTTAGGCAACGGTCGTACAGTCTTCTCGGGTTGAGTAGCCATTGGCAGGCTTTGCAGCCAGTCGTTTTGGGAGTGTTTCACGGAGAGGATGGGAGCCTTCTGGGAGGGTCTGTTCAGCAGTAGTGAAGCAGAGTGCATCTCACAGGTGTTAAGGCCTCTAGGCGGTATTCTGAAACGGAGACAAGAGTTCTGGAATTGTAAAGCTATCGATCAGCACCTGGGTGGCTCTTGTTACTATTTTTTCTTCAGATGCAGAGGGACAAGGTGCGCTTTGAAGAGCGACAGAGGAGGCGAGCGAAGCACTATAAGAAGGTGAGTCGGTGCATGGTTTGGGAGGGAAGTTGTGACCAGTGGCTGTTTGACTACATTATCTTTTGGTCATTTTTTGTATTTTAAAGGCACGATGCGATGAGCAAAGCGGGATACAGGCACCAGTCGTGACTCGGGCAAGGTGTTGTATTGCCGGTGAAGTTTTAAGCATCCCTTGTTTGTTTTACAGGTGGTACCTGAGTCTCAATGCAGCTATCTGAAACGACAGAAGCAGGACAGGGGAGCGGGTAAGGTAAAGCAGAAGGAGCTAGGTATTGCTGTGGGCACGACTTGGTCTCTGGCAGTATCTCAGCAGGTGTCTTTTGCCTTGTGTTTGGCAGGTGCCCCACACAGGCTCGGAGGAACGAAGCCTCATGCTGACGAGCCGTCCGAGAAGGTGAGGTGTTAGCGTGTCGGGTCAGCGTTTAAGAGCCAAGTATTCTATGGCCACATGGTTAAGCGCTTACCTTTGTTTTTGCAGGTGCCGTGCAGGCTGCCTTTGGCGTCGGACGAGCATTTGAGGTGAGCTGGGGATTAGCGAGGAGGATCCTGGGGCCGGTGACCTCTCACAAGCGGAACAGTACTTTTGTTTCTTGGTATCTCAGGCGGGGTGAGCGATGATGGCCGTAGCCCCTCGCTTTGGAACTGATGAGGAGCAGATGAGGAGTAGGATGACATGGCCCTTCTGGGGCTGTGTGTGTGGCAGAAGCTGGCATTGACCGGTGCGTTGCTGTCTACCAACACCGTTTTCTTGTTCAGATTTTGTAGATGGTGAAGAGGAATTAGGAGTCTGTGGGAGCATCCCATTTGGCCGACGTGTTTCTTTTGCTGAGGATGAATTTGTCCCCCCGTCCCTCTGCAAGCTAAGTTGTGGAACAGGTGTTGGAGGGAGGGGGGTGGGACTGGGGGAAGATAACTTTGGGAATTTCAGGGAGGGCATTATAAAGTTAGCTTAGGGGAGAGGGATATCCAGGGTCAGTTCTCCTTGGGCGGGTAAAGGAGCGGGTTACTTTTTGGCATCAGTGTAGCACGGGCAGGGCAGTTCCAGCCTGTCTCTGTGGTGTTATGTAGTCTGTCTAGTCTGTTTACTGTGTCTTGGAGATTTCTCGGGTCTCGATGTCCTCATTCCTCTTTGTGCTCGAGAGCAAGGCAGACATCTCGGGTGCCATTCCTGGCAAGGTATAGGAGGCGGGATGTACGCATCGCTGCGGGCAGGCATTGGTTTTGGGCTCTAACTCAACATGTGTCTTCTGCTTTGTTTTTCACAGGTGCCACACACGGGCTGGGAGTGACGAAGCCTCATGTTGATGAGCAATCGGAGAAGGTGAGGCTGTTGTGGGCTGCCTCGGTGGCTATGAGCCAAGTGTTACATGGCAGCTTATTTAAGCACTTACCTTTTCTTTTGCAGGTGAAGTGCAGGCTGCTTCTGGAATAGGATGAAAGTTTGAGGTGAGCCGGGGGGAGGAGGAGGAGGATCACGGAGCCGGTGACTTCTCACAAGCGCAACAGTGATTTTTGTTTCTTGGTATCTCAGGTGCGGCGAGCGCTGAGGGACACAGCACCCAAGTCTGGAACCGGTGCAGGGCAGGTGAGGAGCGGAACGCCTCGGCCCTTCTTGGGGGTGGTTGGGTGCGTGTGTTGTGGCAGAGGTTGGAACTGAGCGGTGCGGTGCTGTCTGCCAGCAATATTTAGTTGTTTTCTTTGAACTTTACAGACAACAAGGAGGAGTTTGGAGACAGTGGGAGCATCCCGTTTGGCCGACGTGTTTCTTTTGCTGAGGATGGATTTGCGCCCCCGGCCCTCTGCAAGCTAAGTTTTGGGACGTGCGTTTGAAGGGAGGGGGGTGGGACTGAGGGGGAGGTAAATTTGGGAATATTGGGGAGGGGATTTTAAAGTTAGCTTAGGGGAGAGGGCTGTCCAGGGTCAGTTCTCCTTGAGCGGATAAAGGAGTGGGTTACTTTTTGGCACGAGAGTAGCACGGGCAGGGCAGTTCCAGCCTGTCTCTGTGGTATGTAGTCTATCTAGTGTGTTTACTGTGTCTTGCGGATTTCTGAGGTCTCGATGTCCTCATTCCTCTTGGCACTCGAGAGGAAGCCAGATGTCTCGGGCGCCATCCCTGCAGTCTCGAACGCCCGTACTGGTTGGCGTAGTGCCAGTGGGGCGTTTCTTCTTTCTGCACGAGGAGCTTAAAGCGTGGATTGGTCTCGCATCTTGCAAGTTCTGGCCATTACTCGTTAGTGGCGTCACTCCGTGCTGTGTCAACGGCTCTGCTTGCTAGCTGTCCGCTTTCAGGGACTGAGACTTCTTCCCCA
The DNA here is from genome assembly GCF_034619465.1 of Leptosomus discolor. Lineage (NCBI taxonomy): Eukaryota > Metazoa > Chordata > Aves > Leptosomiformes > Leptosomidae > Leptosomus > Leptosomus discolor. The sequence goes on from NW_028237893.1 coordinate 49,167, forward strand.
CATCCTTATGTTCATAGGTCTTGAGGCCAGCCTTCTTGCGCGTTAGTCATCTTGGTTTTGACCATAACTTCTTGAAACGGGCCGTTACGTTCGAGGTTTTTTTTTGTGGGGCTGCCCTATAGAACCTCTTCGCTTTGTGTTGCGGCTCTGTAGGTCTTTTAGCCCGACACCTTGTGTCGTTCGGGTGTCATCCTTCTCGCCGAGAGTTTTCTCTCCTTTTTGAGTCACCTTGTTTGCACAGTTATGTGTAGCGTTGCTCTCTGAGCGTGTATGTGTGGCTTGGAGCTGCTCTGCCCGGGGCTGTAGAGTCAGGGGTAGGCGGTATAGCGATAAGCATCTCTGGTTAATGTCTCGATGATATGCATAGACCATTTAGGCAATGGTTTTCCAGTCATCTCTGGTCGAGTAGCTGTTGGGAGGCTGTGCAGCCAGTTGTTTTGGGAGTGTTTCATGGAGAGGCTGGGAGCCTTCTGGGAGGAGCTGTTCAGCAGTAGTGAAGCAGAATGAATCTCAACGGTCTTAAGGGATGTTTGTTTGAGCTGCAAAGCTCGGTGTGTTGTTTTGAATGGCAGGCTGCCCTTGGCCTCTAGGTTGTACTGTGAAATGGGGACGACATCTCTGGAATTGTGAAGCTACTTAAATAAGTCACCCAGGTGCTGATAATTTTTTTTTTCAGATGCAGAGGGACAAGATGTGCTTTGAAGAGCAATAGAGGAGGCGGGTGGAGCGCTGTAAGAAGGTGAGACGGTGCAGGGTGTCGGAGGGAAGTTGTGACCGGTGGCTACATGTCTACATCATGGCTTGTTTTCTTTTTTTTTTTTTATTTGAAGGGTCGCAGCAATGTGCAAAGTGGGATGTTGGTGCCGGTGCTGACTCTGGCAAGGCGAGCCACGGCTAGCGGGCTGAAGTAGCAGTTATTTTTTCAGTTGTCGTATTGTCGGTGAAGTTTTAAGCATCCCTTCTATTTTGTGTTTTACAGGTGGTACCTGAGCCTCATTGCGGCAGCCCAAGATGACAGAGGCCGCACTGGGCAGCGGGCAAGGTAAAGAAGTGGGGCGTAGACATCGGTGCAAGCAGTCTTTGGTTTTGGACAGTATCTCAGCACTCGTTTTTTTGCCTTGTTCTTTGCAAGTACCACACGCAGGCTTGGAGGAAAAAAGCTGCACGCTGATGAGACATCCGAAAAGGTGAAGCTGTTGAATGTTGGGTCAGTGGCTAAGAGCCAAGTATTAAATGGCAGCTTGGTTAAGCGCTTACCTTTTTGTTTCGCAGGTGACATGCAGGCTACTTCTGGAATAGGATGAAAGTTTGAGGTGAGCTGGGTGTTAGCGAGGAGGATCACGGAGCCAGTGACTTCTCACAAGCATAATAGTAACTTTGTTTCTTGGTATCTCAGGTGTGGTGAGCGATGATGGCTGCAGCGCCCAGCTTTTGAACCGGTGCAGGGAAGGTGAGGAGTGGAACGGCACAGCCCTTCTTGGGGGTGGGGGTGGTTTGGTGGGGGTGGGGATGTTGCGGCAGAGGTTGGAATTGAGCGGTGCGGTGCTGTCTGCCAGTAATATTTTGGTTTTTCTTTAGATTTTACAGACGAGTAAGAGGAATTTGGAGACTACGGGAGCGTCCCGTTTGGCCATCATGTTTCTTTTGCTGAGGATGGATTTGCACCCCCGGCCCTCTGTAAAGTAAGTTTTGGGATGTGTGTTTGAAGGGAGGGGGGTGGGACTGAGGGGGAGAGAAATCTGGGAATTTTGGGGAGGGGATTTTAAATTTAGCTTAGGGGAGAGGGCTGTCCAGGGTCAGTTCTCCTTGGGCGGATAAAGGAGCGGGTTACTCTTTGGCACCGGAGTAGCATGGGCAGGGCAGTTCCAGCCTGTCTCTGTGTTGTTCTGTAGTTTGTCTAGTCCGTTCAGTGTCTTACAGATTTCTGAGGTCTCAATGTCGTCATTCCTCTTTGCGCTCGAGAGCAAGCCAGACATCTCAGGCGCCATCCTTGTGGTCTCGAATGCCTGTACTGGTTGACGTAGTGCCACGCGGGCATTTCTTTTTTTCTTCGCGTGACGAGCTTCTAGCGTGGATCGGTCTTGCATCTTGGAAGTTTCCGGGCCGTCCTCATTTGTGGTGTGGTTCTGGGCTCCACCAGCAGCTCTGCTTGCTAGCTGTCCATTTCCATATACTGAGAATTCTTCCCTGCACCCTTGCGTTCGTAGGTCTTGAAGGCAGGCTTCCTGCGCATCAGTCATCTCGGTTTTGACCGTAATTTCTCAGAATGGGCCATTAAGTTTGTCCCATTTTTTTTTCTGGGCCTGCCATAGAACCCCTCGCCTTGCATTACGGCTCTGTATGTCATCTTGCCCGACAGCGCAACTCAATCGGGAGTCATCCTTCTTGCTGAGAGTTTTCCCTCCTCTTTGAGTCGCCTTGTTTGCCCAAACTCTCTCGGTTGCAGAGTTGTGTAGCATTGCTCTCTGAGTGTGTGTGTGTGTGTGTGGCTTGGAGCTGCTCTGCCCAGGGCTGTAGAGTCAGGGGTAGGTGTTATAGCGATAAGCATCTCTGGTTAATGTCTTGATGATATGCATAGACTGTTTAGGCAACGTTTGTACAGTCATCTCTGAGTAGCTGATGGCAGGCTGTGCGGCCAGTCATTTTGGGAGTGTTTCATGGAGAGGCTGGGACCCTTCTGGGCAGGGGCTGTTGAGCGGGAGTGAAGCAGAGTGCATCTCAAAGGCGTAAAGGACTGTGTTTGCGGGCCGCGAAGCTCTGTGTGTTGTTTTGAATGGCAGGCTGCCCTTTGCCTCTAGGTGCTACTCCGCAATGGAGGCGAGAGCTCTGGAATTGTGAAGCTATTGATCAGCACCTGGGTGCCCCATGTAACAAGTTTTGGTTGGTGTTTTTGTTTTCTCAGATGCAGAGGGACAATATGCGCTTCGAAGAGCAACAGAGGAGGTGAGCAGACCATAGTGAGCGGCTGAGCAGAGCCTTGTAAGAAGGTGAGTCAGCGCAGGGTGTTGGACGGAAGTTGTGACTGGTGGCTACATGACTACATCATGGCTTGGTGTTTTTTTTTTTTCTGATTTGAAGGTGCCCAGTGATGCGCAAAGCGGGATGTTGGTGCCGGTGCTGACTCTGGCAAGGTGAGCCATGGCTAGCGGGCTGAAGTAGCGGTTATTTTTCAGTTGTCGTATTGCCAATGAAGTTTTAAGCATGCCTTCTTATTTGTGTTTTACAGGTGGTACGCAAGCCTCATTGCAGCAGCCTAAAATGACAGAGGCCGGACAGGGGAGCAGGCAAGGTATAGGAGGCGGGATGTACGCATCGCTGCGGGCAGGCATTGGTTTTGGGCTCTAACTCAACATGTGTCTCCTGCTTTGTTTTTCACAGGTGCCACACACGGGCTGGGAGTGACGAAGCCTCATGTCGATGAGCAATCGGAGAAGGTGAGGCTGTTGTGGGCTGCCTCGGTGGCTATGAGCCAAGTGTTACATGGCAGCTTATTTAAGCACTTACCTTTTCTTTTGCAGGTGAAGTGCAGGCTGCTTCTGGAATAGGATGAAAGTTTGAGGTGAGCCGGGGGGAGGAGGAGGAGGATCACGGAGCCGGTGACTTCTCACAAGCGCAACAGTGATTTTTGTTTCTTGGTATCTCAGGTGCGGCGAGCGCTGAGGGACACAGCACCCAAGTCTGGAACCGGTGCAGGGCAGGTGAGGAGCGGAACGCCTCGGCCCTTCTTGGGGGTGGTTGGGTGCGTGTGTTGTGGCAGAGGTTGGAACTGAGCGGTGCGGTGCTGTCTGCCAGCAATATTTAGTTGTTTTCTTTGAACTTTACAGACAACAAGGAGGAGTTTGGAGACAGTGGGAGCATCCCGTTTGGCCGACGTGTTTCTTTTGCTGAGGATGGATTTGCGCCCCCGGCCCTCTGCAAGCTAAGTTTTGGGACGTGCGTTTGAAGGGAGGGGGGTGGGACTGAGGGGGAGGTAAATTTGGGAATATTGGGGAGGGGATTTTAAAGTTAGCTTAGGGGAGAGGGCTGTCCAGAGTCAGTTCTGCCTGGCCAGGCAAAGGAACGAGTCTCAATCATGATCTAAGATTGTGTAGTATTCTATGGCTCCGTATCACGCTGTCTTGACTGTGATTCAAGACTGCGTTGCAATGTTTGGTTCTGTATTGCGTTGAGTCTTGCGTCGCACTGTATTGCTCCATATTGCGGTGGTTCTCGACTGTGATGTGAGACTGCGTCGCCCTCTATGGCTCTCCATTGCGCCGGTTCTCGACTGTGATGTGAGATTGCGTTGCCCTCTATGGCTCCGCGTTGCCCCGGGTCTCAAGCGTGGTGTGAGACTGCGTCACACCATACGGCTCCGCATTGTACTGGATCTTGTGTTGCACCATACAGCTTCATATTGTGCTGGGTCTCGACTGTGATGTAAGACTGCGTAGTATTCTGTGGCTCTGTATTGCCCTGCGTCTTGACTGTGATTCAAGACTGCTCGCACTGTTTGACTCCTTATTGCGTTGGGTCTTGCGTCGCACTGTTGCTCCGTATTGGTCTGGGTCTGGAGTGTGATGTGAGACTGCATCGCACCGTATAGCTCTGTATTGCGTTGGGTCTCGCGTCGCACTGTTGGTCCGTATTGGTCTGGGTCTGGAGTGTGATGTGAGACTGCATCGCACCGTATAGCTCTGTATTGCGTTGGGTCTTGCGTCGCACTGTTGCTCTGTATTGGTCTGGGTCTGGAGTGTGATGTGAGACTGCATCGCACCGTATAGCTCTGTATTGCGCTGGGTCTTGCGTCGCACTATATGGGTCTGTATTATGCTTGGTCTCAACTGTGATCTATGACTGCCAAGTATTCTATAGCTCTGTATTGCGCTGGGTCTTGCGTCGCACTATATGGGTCTGTATTATGCTTGGTCTCAACTGTGATCTATGACTGCCAAGTATTCTATAGCTCTGTATTGCGCTGGGTCTTGCGTCGCACTGTATGGGTCTGTATTATGCTTGGTCTCAACTGTGATATATGACTGCCTAGTATTCTATGGCTCTGTATTGCATTGGGTCTTGTGTCACACTGTATGGCTCTGCATTGCCCCGGGTCTGGAGCGTGCTGTGAGACTGTGTCACACGATATGGCTCCACCTTGCCCCGGGTCTCAAGCATGATGTGACATTTTCCTGTGCTTCCCATTATGAAGGCTGACATTTTGGCCTCGAGTGGAGCGGTGACGTTGTTTGGAGGATCCTAGTGACTCAATTTGAGGGCTGCTTCTGGAATTGGGGGAAATATGCTATTCTAGAAGGTCACTGGTGAAGCAGAGATGTTTGGAGGAGGGGAGCAATGAATGAATGAATGAATGGGAGTTGAATGAATGAATGGGAGTTGAATGAATGAATGAATGGGAGTTGAATGAATGAATGAATGGGAGTTGAATGAATGAATGAATGGGAGTTGAATGAATGAATGAATGGGAGTTGAATGAATGAATGAATGGGAGTTGAATGAATGAATGAATGGGAGTTGAATGAATGAATGAATGGGAGTTGAATGAATGAATGAATGGGAGTTGAATGAATGAATGAATGGGAGTTGAATGAATGAATGAATGGGAGTTGAATGAATGAATGAATGGGAGTTGAATGAATGAATGAATGGGAGTTGAATGAATGAATGAATGGGAGTTGAATGAATGAATGAATGGGAGTTGAATGAATGAATGAATGGGAGTTGAATGAATGAATGAATGGGAGTTGAATGAATGAATGAATGGGAGTTGAATGAATGAATGAATGGGAGTTGAATGAATGAATGAATGGGAGTTGAATGAATGAATGAATGGGAGTTGAATGAATGAATGAATGGGAGTTATTGTGTGTAAACGTATGGGTGTGTGAATGTGGTTGGTTTGTTTTTATTTCAGGTAGGATATAATGTTGACAGTAAGGTATTGATTTGAGAGTACCGGAACGTAAAAAACCAAACCAGCTGGGGGTGTTTTGTTTTGTTTTTATTTCCCTGGCTGGGTGTTTGTTTTTTTTTTTTTTCCCCAGGTCCTCATTGCTCTGTGGGGTGCCATCAATTGCCAAAGTTTGGGTGGCGAAGGGTCTAGGGCCAGGGTTTTCACACAAAAGGCCATTTTGTAGTCTCCTGGCAACGCTATTCTCAGTGAGCTGCAGAGACGGAGTGATGGCCCATGGTGCTGGGCGAAGGGATTAGCAGAGAGGGGCGGGTTGGTTTGTCGGGTAGGTGAGCGAGTGTTGTGCTTGTGCATGGCTTTGTATTGTTGTGTGTTAGTATGTAATAGTTGTTAGCGTGTTGCATATGGAGTTGAGATTTTTTCTTTTCCAGGCATTGTATTAAAAAAAATCAACCAACCACAACTTAGAATAAAAAAAACCCCAGTCGGGGGATTTTTTTTTTTTCCCCCGGCTGGGTTTTTTTTTCCCCCGGTCCCGGTCGGTCCGCACGGCGACAATCATCGCCAAAGTTTGGGTGGCGGAGGGCCTAGGGCCGGGGTTTTCGCAGGCAGGGCGATTTTGGAGGCCCCCGGGAACCCCGTTCCCGAGGAGAGCCACGGAGACGGGGCGGCGGGCGGCAGAGAGAGGGAGGGTTGGATTTTTGGGTAGGTGAGCGAGTGTTGTGCCTGTGTGTGGGTTTGTATGGTTGTGTGTTAGTATGTAATAGTTGTTAGTGTGTTGCATATGGAGTTGAGATTTTTTTTCTTTTGCAGGCATTATATTTTTAAAAAAAAAAAAAAAATCAACCAACCACAACTTAGAATAAAAAAAACCCCAGTCGGGGGATTTTTTTTTTTTTTTCCCCCGGCTGGGTTTTTTTTCCCCCGGTCCCGGTCGGTCCGCACGGCGACAATCATCGCCAAAGTTTGGGCGGCGGAGGGCCTAGGGCCGGGGTTTTTGCAGGCAGGGCGATTTTGGAGGCCCCCGGGAACCCCGTTCCCGAGGAGAGCCACGGAGACGGGGCGGCGGGCGGCAGAGAGAGGGAGGGTTGGATTTTTGGGTAGGTGAGCGAGTGTTATGCCTGTGTGTGGGTTTGTATGGTTGTGTGTTAGTATGTAATAGTTGTTAGTGTGTTGCATATGGAGTTGAGATTTTTTTCTTTTCCAGGCATTATATTTTAAAAAAAAAATAAAAAATCAACCAACCACAACTTAGAATAAAAAAAACCCCAGTCGGGGGATTTTTTTTTTTTCCCCCGGCTGGGTTTTTTTTCCCCCGGTCCCGGTCGGTCCGCACGGCGACAATCATCGCCAAAGTTTGGGCGGCGGAGGGCCTAGGGCCGGGGTTTTCGCAGGCAGGGCGATTTTGGAGGCCCCCGGGAACCCCGTTCCCGAGGAGAGCCACGGAGACGGGACGGCGGGCGGCAGAGAGAGGGAGGGTTGGATTTTTGGGTAGGTGAGCGAGTGTTGTGCCTGTGTGTGGGTTTGTATGGTTGTGTGTTAGTATGTAATAGATGTTAGTGTGTTGCATATGGAGTTGCGTTTTTTCCAGGCATTGTATTAAAAAAAATAAAAAATCAACCAACCACAACTTAGAATAAAAAAAAACCCATGCGCGGGATTTTTTTTTTCCCCCTGGCAGGATTTTTTTTTCTCCTGGTCTGAGTCGGTCCCCGTGGCGATGATCAATGCCAAAGTTTGCGTGGCTGAGGGCCTAGGGCTGGGTTTTTTGCAGGCAGGGTGATTTTGGAGGCCCCGGGCAACGCTGTTCCTGAGGAGACCCAGTCTGGAATGTGGCTATTTCTGTGTTATTGCAGGGTGCTATGTTTAGGTGAGTGTCTAGGGAAGGCAATTGAGGGTCCTGCAATAAAAAGGTACAGTGAGAGGGGCTAGATAGTCTGTTTTGAGGAAGGCAGGGTTGTGAAGTGGGCCTCTCTGTATTTTAAATGGCTAGGCTTTTAACTGTGGCTGTGTGTTTTTTGCTGTAATGTATTGTTAACGATTGTTTGTTTGCATGCAGGTGCCAAAGGCCAGGTCCTGTCAGGAGCAGCAGAGCCAGCCGGCTCTTTGCCCGGGCATCATAGTTTTGGAGAAGCAGCCACTCTAAAGAGGAAGAGGGATGGACGCCAAGCAAGGGGTGCGAGCCCTGTGTACGTGAGAGCATCCAAGGGGAAAGATGGTGGGTATAGTTTGTACTCAATGTTGTAAAGCTGTGCCCTTGAGTGTGTAAACTGTAAGCTTGGTGCTCTGTCATCAAAATCTGTGCTGTTTGTGCTGTGTAGTTTAAATCTGTAAGCTCTCTGTCTTCAGCATGCTCTGGGCATGACTTAGTTGCCTACACTTTGTACCTGTTGTAGGCTCTGTGCCTGAGCTCTGTACACTTTGAACGTGTTGTAGGCTCTGTGCCTGAGCTCTGTACACTTTGAACATGATGTAGGCTCTGTGCCTGAGCTATGTATGTGTTGTAGCTGCTCTAGCCTCTGCACCTGAGCTCTGTACACTTTGCGCCTGCTGTAGGATCTGCGCCTGAGCTCTGTACGCTCTGCACCTGAGTTATGTATGTGTTGTAGCTGCTGCGAGCTCAGTACTTTGCAGAGCTACAGTAATTGAGTTCAAGTTTGAGAGAAATAAAGAAAATAAGCAGCAAAGGAATAAAGTTTAATAAAGAGTTTTTACTCCTTGGTGTTTGTCTTTTTTTGTGTGTCTCTTTTTCTTTTTTTGTAAAGTAGTGCAGCAGGGCTTGGCTTGCTCCTGGGGCATAGTTGTTACAAGTTTTAAAGAAAATTAATAAATTATTAAGGAGCAACTACGCCCCAGGAGCAAGCCAAGCCCTGCTGCTGCATGCATTTCTTATTATTTTTATTCTTTTATTTACTATCCCATACCTCATTAAATATTCCCCACCTGACACACTGACATATATAGACTACCGACAGAATTGATTACATTAACTAATTAATTATGCAAATGAGATGCAAATTTTTCTTCCACCACCCACACCACCTCCACAGACCACTCAAACACAGTCTTTGAAACCTACTACACCCTTCTCCATACTGCCTCACACCTACATTAACCCAATCAGGTTACAGGCTGACAGCTACAGGATGAGGGTTGCAGTGTCGGGTTAGGGTTAGGGTGTTAGGGTTAGGGTGTTAGGGTTAGGGTGTCGGGTTAGGGTTAGGGTTACGGTGTCGGGTTAGGGTTAGGGTGTCGGGTTAGGGTGTCGGGTTAGGGTGTCGGGTTAGGGTGTCGGGTTAGGGTGTCGGGTTAGGGTGTCGGGTTAGGGTGTCGGGTTAGGGTTAGGGTGTCGGGTTAGGGTTAGGGTGTCGGGTTAGGGTGTCGGGTTAGGGTTAGGGTGTCGGGTTAGGGTGTCGGGTTAGGGTGTCGGGTTAGGGTGTCGGGTTAGGGTTAGGGTGTCGGGTTAGGGTGTCGGGTTAGGGTTAGGGTGTCGGGTTAGGGTGTCGGGTTAGGGTGTCGGGTTAGGGTGTCGGGTTAGGGTGTCGGGTTAGGGTTAGGGTGTCGGGTTAGGGTGTCGGGTTAGGGTGTCGGGTTAGGGTGTCGGGTTAGGGTGTCGGGTTAGGGTGTCGGGTTAGGGTGTCGGGTTAGGGTGTCGGGTTAGGGTGTCGGGTTAGGGTTAGGGTTAGGGTGTCGGGTTAGGGTGTCGGGTTAGGGTTAGGGTGTCGGGTTAGGGTTAGGGTGTCGGGTTAGGGTTAGGGTGTCGGGTTAGGGTTAGGGTGTCGGGTTAGGGTTAGGGTGTCGGGTTAGGGTTAGGGTGTCGGGTTAGGGTTAGGGTTAGGGTTAGGGTTAGGGTGTCGGGTTAGGGTTAGGGTGTCGGGTTAGGGTTAGGGTGTCGGGTTAGGGTGTCGGGTTAGGGTGTCGGGTTAGGGTTAGGGTGTCGGGTTAGGGTTAGGGTTAGGGTTAGGGTTAGGGTGTCGGGTTAGGGTGTCGGGTTAGGGTGTCGGGTTAGGGTGTCGGGTTAGGGTGTCGGGTTAGGGTGTCGGGTTAGGGTTAGGGTGTCGGGTTAGGGTGTCGGGTTAGGGTGTCGGGTTAGGGTGTCGGGTTAGGGTGTCAGGTTAGGGTGTCGGGTTAGGGTGTCGGGTTAGGGTGTCGGGTTAGGGTGTCGGGTTAGGGTGTCGGGTTAGGGTGTCGGGTTAGGGTGTCGGGTTAGGGTGTCGGGTTAGGGTGTCGGGTTAGGGTGTCGGGTTAGGGTGTCGGGTTAGGGTTAGGGTGTCGGGTTAGGGTTAGGGTGTCGGGTTAGGGTGTCGGGTTAGGGTGTCGGGTTAGGGTGTCGGGTTAGGGTGTCGGGTTAGGGTGTCGGGTTAGGGTGTCGGGTTAGGGTTAGGGTGTCGGGTTAGGGTGTCGGGTTAGGGTTAGGGTGTCGGGTTAGGGTTAGGGTGTCGGGTTAGGGTTAGGGTGTCGGGTTAGGGTTAGGGTGTCGGGTTAGGGTTAGGGTTAGGGTTAGGGTTAGGGTTAGGGTTAGGGTTAGGGTTAGGGTTAGGGTTAGGGTTAGGGTTAGGGTTAGGGTTAGGGTTAGGGTTAGGGTTAGGGTTAGGGTTAGGGTTAGGGTTAGGGTTAGGGTTAGGGTTAGGGTTAGGGTTAGGGTTAGGGTTAGGGTTAGGGTTAGGGTTAGGGTTAGGGTTAGGGTTAGGGTTAGGGTTAGGGTTAGGGTTAGGGTTAGGGTTAGGGTTAGGGTTAGGGTTAGGGTTAGGGTTAGGGTTAGGGTTAGGGTTAGGGTTAGGGTTAGGGTTAGGGTTAGGGTTAGGGTTAGGGTTAGGGTTAGGGTTAGGGTTAGGGTTAGGGTTAGGGTTAGGGTTAGGGTTAGGGTTAGGGTTAGGGTTAGGGTTAGGGTTAGGGTTAGGGTTAGGGTTAGGGTTAGGGTTAGGGTTAGGGTTAGGGTTAGGGTTAGGGTTAGGGTTAGGGTTAGGGTTAGGGTTAGGGTTAGGGTTAGGGTTAGGGTTAGGGTTAGGGTTAGGGTTAGGGTTAGGGTTAGGGTTAGGGTTAGGGTTAGGGTTAGGGTTAGGGTTAGGGTTAGGGTTAGGGTTAGGGTTAGGGTTAGGGTTAGGGTTAGGGTTAGGGTTAGGGTTAGGGTTAGGGTTAGGGTTAGGGTTAGGGTTAGGGTTAGGGTTAGGGTTAGGGTTAGGGTTAGGGTTAGGGTTAGGGTTAGGGTTAGGGTTAGGGTTAGGGTTAGGGTTAGGGTTAGGGTTAGGGTTAGGGTTAGGGTTAGGGTTAGGGTTAGGGTTAGGGTTAGGGTTAGGGTTAGGGTTAGGGTTAGGGTTAGGGTTAGGGTTAGGGTTAGGGTTAGGGTTAGGGTTAGGGTTAGGGTTAGGGTTAGGGTTAGGGTTAGGGTTAGGGTTAGGGTTAGGGTTAGGGTTAGGGTTAGGGTTAGGGTTAGGGTTAGGGTTAGGGTTAGGGTTAGGGTTAGGGTTAGGGTTAGGGTTAGGGTTAGGGTTAGGGTTAGGGTTAGGGTTAGGGTTAGGGTTAGGGTTAGGGTTAGGGTTAGGGTTAGGGTTAGGGTTAGGGTTAGGGTTAGGGTTAGGGTTAGGGTTAGGGTTAGGGTTAGGGTTAGGGTTAGGGTTAGGGTTAGGGTTAGGGTTAGGGTTAGGGTTAGGGTTAGGGTTAGGGTTAGGGTTAGGGTTAGGGTTAGGGTTAGGGTTAGGGTTAGGGTTAGGGTTAGGGTTAGGGTTAGGGTTAGGGTTAGGGTTAGGGTTAGGGTTAGGGTTAGGGTTAGGGTTAGGGTTAGGGTTAGGGTTAGGGTTAGGGTTAGGGTTAGGGTTAGGGTTAGGGTTAGGGTTAGGGTTAGGGTTAGGGTTAGGGTTAGGGTTAGGGTTAGGGTTAGGGTTAGGGTTAGGGTTAGGGTTAGGGTTAGGGTTAGGGTTAGGGTTAGGGTTAGGGTTAGGGTTAGGGTTAGGGTTAGGGTTAGGGTTAGGGTTAGGGTTAGGGTTAGGGTTAGGGTTAGGGTTAGGGTTAGGGTTAGGGTTAGGGTTAGGGTTAGGGTTAGGGTTAGGGTTAGGGTTAGGGTTAGGGTTAGGGTTAGGGTTAGGGTTAGGGTTAGGGTTAGGGTTAGGGTTAGGGTTAGGGTTAGGGTTAGGGTTAGGGTTAGGGTTAGGGTTAGGGTTAGGGTTAGGGTTAGGGTTAGGGTTAGGGTTAGGGTTAGGGTTAGGGTTAGGGTTAGGGTTAGGGTTAGGGTTAGGGTTAGGGTTAGGGTTAGGGTTAGGGTTAGGGTTAGGGTTAGGGTTAGGGTTAGGGTTAGGGTTAGGGTTAGGGTTAGGGTTAGGGTTAGGGTTAGGGTTAGGGTTAGGGTTAGGGTTAGGGTTAGGGTTAGGGTTAGGGTTAGGGTTAGGGTTAGGGTTAGGGTTAGGGTTAGGGTTAGGGTTAGGGTTAGGGTTAGGGTTAGGGTTAGGGTTAGGGTTAGGGTTAGGGTTAGGGTTAGGGTTAGGGTTAGGGTTAGGGTTAGGGTTAGGGTTAGGGTTAGGGTTAGGGTTAGGGTTAGGGTTAGGGTTAGGGTTAGGGTTAGGGTTAGGGTTAGGGTTAGGGTTAGGGTTAGGGTTAGGGTTAGGGTTAGGGTTAGGGTTAGGGTTAGGGTTAGGGTTAGGGTTAGGGTTAGGGTTAGGGTTAGGGTTAGGGTTAGGGTTAGGGTTAGGGTTAGGGTTAGGGTTAGGGTTAGGGTTAGGGTTAGGGTTAGGGTTAGGGTTAGGGTTAGGGTTAGGGTTAGGGTTAGGGTTAGGGTTAGGGTTAGGGTTAGGGTTAGGGTTAGGGTTAGGGTTAGGGTTAGGGTTAGGGTTAGGGTTAGGGTTAGGGTTAGGGTTAGGGTTAGGGTTAGGGTTAGGGTTAGGGTTAGGGTTAGGGTTAGGGTTAGGGTTAGGGTTAGGGTTAGGGTTAGGGTTAGGGTTAGGGTTAGGGTTAGGGTTAGGGTTAGGGTTAGGGTTAGGGTTAGGGTTAGGGTTAGGGTTAGGGTTAGGGTTAGGGTTAGGGTTAGGGTTAGGGTTAGGGTTAGGGTTAGGGTTAGGGTTAGGGTTAGGGTTAGGGTTAGGGTTAGGGTTAGGGTTAGGGTTAGGGTTAGGGTTAGGGTTAGGGTTAGGGTTAGGGTTAGGGTTAGGGTTAGGGTTAGGGTTAGGGTTAGGGTTAGGGTTAGGGTTAGGGTTAGGGTTAGGGTTAGGGTTAGGGTTAGGGTTAGGGTTAGGGTTAGGGTTAGGGTTAGGGTTAGGGTTAGGGTTAGGGTTAGGGTTAGGGTTAGGGTTAGGGTTAGGGTTAGGGTTAGGGTTAGGGTTAGGGTTAGGGTTAGGGTTAGGGTTAGGGTTAGGGTTAGGGTTAGGGTTAGGGTTAGGGTTAGGGTTAGGGTTAGGGTTAGGGTTAGGGTTAGGGTTAGGGTTAGGGTTAGGGTTAG
>NW_028237894.1:2500-54202 GCF_034619465.1 Leptosomus discolor
CCTAACCCTAACCCTAACCCTAACCCTAACCCTAACCCTAACCCTAACCCTAACCCTAACCCTAACCCTAACCCTAACCCTAACCCTAACCCTAACCCTAACCCTAACCCTAACCCTAACCCTAACCCTAACCCTAACCCTAACCCTAACCCTAACCCTAACCCTAACCCTAACCCTAACCCTAACCCTAACCCTAACCCTAACCCTAACCCTAACCCTAACCCTAACCCTAACCCTAACCCTAACCCTAACCCTAACCCTAACCCTAACCCTAACCCTAACCCTAACCCTAACCCTAACCCTAACCCTAACCCTAACCCTAACCCTAACCCTAACCCTAACCCTAACCCTAACCCTAACCCTAACCCTAACCCTAACCCTAACCCTAACCCTAACCCTAACCCTAACCCTAACCCTAACCCTAACCCTAACCCTAACCCTAACCCTAACCCTAACCCTAACCCTAACCCTAACCCTAACCCTAACCCTAACCCTAACCCTAACCCTAACCCTAACCCTAACCCTAACCCTAACCCTAACCCTAACCCTAACCCTAACCCTAACCCTAACCCTAACCCTAACCCTAACCCTAACCCTAACCCTAACCCTAACCCTAACCCTAACCCTAACCCTAACCCTAACCCTAACCCTAACCCTAACCCTAACCCTAACCCTAACCCTAACCCTAACCCTAACCCTAACCCTAACCCTAACCCTAACCCTAACCCTAACCCTAACCCTAACCCTAACCCTAACCCTAACCCTAACCCTAACCCTAACCCTAACCCTAACCCTAACCCTAACCCTAACCCTAACCCTAACCCTAACCCTAACCCTAACCCTAACCCTAACCCTAACCCTAACCCTAACCCTAACCCTAACCCTAACCCTAACCCTAACCCTAACCCTAACCCTAACCCTAACCCTAACCCTAACCCTAACCCTAACCCTAACCCTAACCCTAACCCTAACCCTAACCCTAACCCTAACCCTAACCCTAACCCTAACCCTAACCCTAACCCTAACCCTAACCCTAACCCTAACCCTAACCCTAACCCTAACCCTAACCCTAACCCTAACCCTAACCCTAACCCTAACCCTAACCCTAACCCTAACCCTAACCCTAACCCTAACCCTAACCCTAACCCTAACCCTAACCCTAACCCTAACCCTAACCCTAACCCTAACCCTAACCCTAACCCTAACCCTAACCCTAACCCTAACCCTAACCCTAACCCTAACCCTAACCCTAACCCTAACCCTAACCCTAACCCTAACCCTAACCCTAACCCTAACCCTAACCCTAACCCTAACCCTAACCCTAACCCTAACCCTAACCCTAACCCTAACCCTAACCCTAACCCTAACCCTAACCCTAACCCTAACCCTAACCCTAACCCTAACCCTAACCCTAACCCTAACCCTAACCCTAACCCTAACCCTAACCCTAACCCTAACCCTAACCCTAACCCTAACCCTAACCCTAACCCTAACCCTAACCCTAACCCTAACCCTAACCCTAACCCTAACCCTAACCCTAACCCTAACCCTAACCCTAACCCTAACCCTAACCCTAACCCTAACCCTAACCCTAACCCTAACCCTAACCCTAACCCTAACCCTAACCCTAACCCTAACCCTAACCCTAACCCTAACCCTAACCCTAACCCTAACCCTAACCCTAACCCTAACCCTAACCCTAACCCTAACCCTAACCCTAACCCTAACCCTAACCCTAACCCTAACCCTAACCCTAACCCTAACCCTAACCCTAACCCTAACCCTAACCCTAACCCTAACCCTAACCCTAACCCTAACCCTAACCCTAACCCTAACCCTAACCCTAACCCTAACCCTAACCCTAACCCTAACCCTAACCCTAACCCTAACCCTAACCCTAACCCTAACCCTAACCCTAACCCTAACCCTAACCCTAACCCTAACCCTAACCCTAACCCTAACCCTAACCCTAACCCTAACCCTAACCCTAACCCTAACCCTAACCCTAACCCTAACCCTAACCCTAACCCTAACCCTAACCCTAACCCTAACCCTAACCCTAACCCTAACCCTAACCCTAACCCTAACCCTAACCCTAACCCTAACCCTAACCCTAACCCTAACCCTAACCCTAACCCTAACCCTAACCCTAACCCTAACCCTAACCCTAACCCTAACCCTAACCCTAACCCTAACCCTAACCCTAACCCTAACCCTAACCCTAACCCTAACCCTAACCCTAACCCTAACCCTAACCCTAACCCTAACCCTAACCCTAACCCTAACCCTAACCCTAACCCTAACCCTAACCCTAACCCTAACCCTAACCCTAACCCTAACCCTAACCCTAACCCTAACCCTAACCCTAACCCTAACCCTAACCCTAACCCTAACCCTAACCCTAACCCTAACCCTAACCCTAACCCTAACCCTAACCCTAACCCTAACCCTCTAACCCTAACCCTAACCCTCTAACCCTCTAACCCTCTAACCCTCTAACCCTCTAACCCTCTAACCCTCTAACCCTCTAACCCTCTAACCCTCTAACCCTCTAACCCTCTAACCCTCTAACCCTCTAACCCTCTAACCCTCTAACCCTCTAACCCTCTAACCCTCTAACCCTCTAACCCTCTAACCCTCTAACCCTCTAACCCTAACCCTCTAACCCTAACCCTCTAACCCTAACCCTCTAACCCTAACCCTCTAACCCTAACCCCCTAACACCCTAAGTGTCATCCTGTAACCTGATTGGGTTAATGTAGGTGTGGTGTGGTATGGAAAGGGTTGTTGTAGGTGTTAAAGAGTGTGTTTGTGTGGTCTGTGGAGGTGGTGTGGGTGGTGGTAGTTGTCAGCTGGAGGTATTTGATTATCTGGGTGGTGGAAGAAAAATTTGCATCTCATTTGCATAAGGAATTGGTTAATTTATATGTGATCAGTTTTGTAGGTAGTCTATATATATGTGAGTGTGTCAGGTGGGCAATATTTAATGAGGTATGGGATAGTAAATAAAAAGAATAAAAATAAAAGAAATGCATGCAGCAGCAGGGCTTGGCTTGCTCCTGGGGCGTAGTCGCTCCTTAATAATTTATTAATTTTCTTTAAAACTTGTAACAACTACGCCCCAGGAGCAAGCCAAGCCCTGCTGCTGCACCAGTTTACAAAAAAAGGAAGAGACACACACAAAAAAAAGACAAACACCAAGGAGTAAAAACTCTTTATTAAACTTTATTCCTTTGCTGCTTATTTTCTTTATTTCTGTCAAACTTGAACTCAATGACTGTAGCTCTGCAAAGTACTGAGCTCACAACAGCTACAACACATACATAACTCAGGCGCAGAGCCTACAGCAGGCACAAAGTGTACAGAGATCAGGCGCACAGCCTACAGAGCTCAGGCGCACAGCCTACAGAGCTCAGGCGCAAAGTGTACAGAGCTCAGGCGCACAGCCTACAACAGGTACAACACCTACATAGCTCAGGCAAGAGCCTACAGCAGGTACAAAGTGTAGGCAACTAAGTCATGCCCAGAGCATGCTGAAGACACAGAGCTTACAGATTTAAACCACACAGCACAAACAGCAGATTTCAATGACAGAGCACCAAGCTTACAGTTTACACACTCAAGGGCACAGCTTTACAACACTGAGTACAAACTGTACCCACCGTCTTTCCCATCGGACGCTCTCGCGTACACGGGGCTCGCATCCCTCGCTTGGCGTCCGTCCCTTTTCCTCTTTAGAGTGACCGCTTCTCCAAAAACTACGATGCCCGGGCAAAGAGCCGGCCGGCTCTGCTCCTCCTGACGGGACCTGGCCTTTGGCACCTGCATGCAAACAAACAATTTTTAACAATACCATTACAGCAAAAAACACACAGCCACAGTTAAAAGCCTAGCCATTTAAAATACAGAGAGGCCCACTTCACAACCCTGCCTTCCTCAAAACAGACTATCTAGCCCCTCTCACTGTACCTTTTTATTGCAGGATCCTCAATTGCCTTCCTTAGACACTCATCTAAACATAGCACCTTACAATAACAGAGAAATAGCCACATTCCAGACCGGCTCTCCTCAGGAACGGGGTTCCCGGGGGCCTCCAAAATCGCCCTGCCTGCGAAAACCCCGGCCCTAGGCCCTCGCCGCCCAAACTTTGGCGATGATTTTCACCGTGCGGACCGACCGGGACCGGGGGAAAAAAAAACCCAGCCGGGGGAAAAAAAAAAATCCCCCGACTGGGGTTTTTTTTATTCTAAGTTGTGGTTGGTTAATATTTTTAAAAAAGAAAAAATATAATACCTGGAAAAGAAAAAAAAATCTCAACTCCATATGCAGCACACTAACAACTATTACATACTAACACACAACCATACAAACCCACACACAGGCACAACACTCGCTCACCTACCCAACAAGCCAACCCTCCGTCTCTCTGCTGCCCGCCGCCCCATCTCCGTGGCTCTCCTCGGGAACGGGGTTCCCGGGGGCCTCCAAAATCGCCCTGCCTGCGAAAACCCCGGCCCTAGGCCCTCCGCCGCCCAAACTTTGGCGATGATTGTCGCCGTGCGGACCGACCGGGACCGGGGGAAAAAAAAACCCAGCCGGGGGAAAAAAAAAAAATCCCCCGACTGGGGTTTTTTTTATTCTAAGTTGTGGTTGGTTAATATTTTTAAAAAAGAAAAAAAATATAATGCCTGGAAAAGAAAAAAAAAAATCTCAACTCCATATGCAGCACACTAACAACTATTACATACTAACACACAACCATACAAACCCACACACAGGCACAACACTCGCTCACCTACCCAACAAACCAACCCTCCCTCTCTCTTGCTGCCCGCCGCCCCATCTCCGTGGCTCTCCTCGGGAACGGGGTTCCCGGGGGCCTCCAAAATCGCCCTGCCTGTGAAAACCCCAGCCCTAGGCCCTCCGCCGCCCAAACTTTGGCGATGATTGTCGCCGTGCGGACCGACCGGGACCGGGGGAAAAAAAAACCCAGCCGGGGGAAAAAAAAAAAAAATCCCCCGACTGGGTTTTTTTTTATTCTAAGTTGTGGTTGGTTGATTTTTTTTTTAATACAATGCCTGGAAAAGAAAAAATCTCAACTCCATATGCAACACGCTAACACCTATTACATACTAACACACTACAATACAAAGCCATGCACAAGCACAACACTCGCTCACCTACCCGACAAACCAACCCTCCCCTCTCTGCTAATCCCTTCGCCCAGCACCATGGGCCATCACCCCGTCTCTGCAGCTCACTGAGAATGGCGTTGCCGGGAGACTACAAAATGGCCTTTTGTGTGAAAACCCTGGCCCTAGACCCCTAGAGCAATGAGGACCTGGGGAAAAAAAAAAAAAATAAACCCACACCCAGCCAGGGAAAGAAAAACAAAACAAAACAAAAAACCCCCAGCTGGTTTGGTTTTTTACGTTGCGGTACTCTCAAATCAATACCTTACTGTCAACATTATATCCTACCTGAAATAAAAACAAACAAACAAACAAACCACATTCACACACCCATAAGTTTACACACAATAACTCCCACTCATCCAACTCCCATCCATCCATCCATCCATCCATCCAACTCCCATCCATCCATCCATCCATCCATCCAACTCCCATCCATCCATCCATCCATCCATCCAACTCCCATCCATCCATCCATCCATCCATCCAACTCCCATCCATCCAACTCCCATCCATCCATCCAACTCCCATCCATCCAACTCCCATCCATCCAACTCCCATCCATCCAACTCCCATCCATCCAACTCCCATCCATCCAACTCCCATCCATCCAACTCCCATCCATCCAACTCCCATCCATCCAACTCCCATCCATCCAACTCCCATCCATCCAACTCCCATCCATCCAACTCCCATCCATCCAACTCCCATCCATCCAACTCCCATCCATCCATCCATCCATCCAACTCCCATCCATCCATCCATCCATCCAACTCCCATCCATCCATTCGACTCCCAGTCAGTCAGTCGACTCCCAGTCAGTCAGTCGACTCCCATCCATCCATCCAACTCCCATCCATCCATCCAACTCCCATCCAACTCCCATTCATTCATTCATCCATCCATCCAACTCCCATTCATTCATTCATCCATCCATCCAACTCCCATTCATTCATTCATCCATCCATCCAACTCCCATTCATTCATTCATCCATCCATCCAACTCCCATTCATTCATTCATCCATCCATCCAACTCCCATTCATTCATTCATCCATCCATCCAACTCCCATTCATTCATTCATCCATCCATCCAACGCCCATTCATTCATTCATCCATCCATCCAACTCCCATTCATTCATTCATTCATCCATCCATCCAACTCCCATTCATTCATTCATTCATCCATCCAACTCCCATTCATTCATTCATTCATCCATCCATCCAACTCCCATTCATTCATTCATTCATCCATCCAACTCCCATTCATTCATTCATTCATCCATCCATCCAACTCCCATCCATCCATCCATCCATCCAACTCCCATTCATCCATCCATCCATCCAACTCCCATTCATCCATCCATCCATCCATCCATCCAACTCCCATTCATCCATCCATCCATCCATCCATCCAACTCCCATTCATCCGTCCATCCATCCATCCATCCATCCAACTCCCATTCATCCGTCCATCCGTCCATCCATCCATCCAACTCCCATTCATCCATCCGTCCATCCATCCATCCAACTCCCATTCATCCATCCGTCCATCCATCCATTCAACTCCCATTCATCCATCCGTCCATCCATTCAACTCCCATTCATTCATTCAACTCCCATTCATTGCTCCCCTCCTCCAAACATCTCTGCTTCACCAGTGACCTTCTAGAATAGCATATTTCCCCCAATTCCAGAAGCAGCCCACAAATTGAGTCACTAGGATCCTCCAAACAACACCACCGCTCCACTCGAGGCCAAAATGTCAGCCTTCATAATGGGAAGCACAGGAAAACGTCACATCACGCTTGAGACCCGGGGCAATGCGGAGCCATATCGTGTGACACAGTCTCACATCATGCTCGAGACCCGGGGCAATGCAGAGCCATACAGTGTGACACAGTCTCACATCATGCTCGAGACCCGGGGCAATGCAGACCCATACAGTGCGACGCAAGACCCAGCGCAATACAGAGCCATAGAATACTAGGCAGTCATAGATCACAGTTGAGACCAAGCATAATACAGACCCATACAGTGCGACGCAAGACCCAGCGCAATACAGAGCCATAGAATACTAGGCAGTCATAGATCACAGTTGAGACCAAGCATAATACAGACCCATACAGTGCGACGCAAGACCCAGCGCAATACAGAGCTATACGGTGCAATGCAGTCTCGCATCACACTCCAGACCCAGAGCAATACGGAGCAACAGTGCGACGCAAGACCCAGCGCAATACAGAGCTATACGGTGCAATGCAGTCTCGCATCACACTCCAGACCCAGAGCAATACGGAGCAACAGTGCGACGCAAGACCCAACACAATAAGGAGTCAAACAGTGCGAGCAGTCTTGAATCACAGTCAAGACGCAGGGCAATACAGAGCCACAGAATACTACGCAGTCTTACATCACAGTCGAGACCAAGCATAATACAGACCCATACAGTGCAACGCAAGACCCAGCGCAATACAGAGCCATAGAATACTAGGCAGTCATAGATCACAGTTGAGACCAAGCATAATACAGACCCATACAGTGCGACGCAAGACCCAGCGCAATACAGAGCCATAGAATACTAGGCAGTCATAGATCACAGTTGAGACCAAGCATAATACAGACCCATACAGTGCGACGCAAGACCCAGCGCAATACAGAGCTATACGGTGCAATGCAGTCTCGCATCACACTCCAGACCCAGAGCAATACGGAGCAACAGTGCGACGCAAGACCCAGCGCAATACAGAGCTATACGGTGCAATGCAGTCTCGCATCACACTCCAGACCCAGAGCAATACGGAGCAACAGTGCGACGCAAGACCCAACACAATAAGGAGTCAAACAGTGCGAGCAGTCTTGAATCACAGTCAAGACGCAGGGCAATACAGAGCCACAGAATACTACGCAGTCTTACATCACAGTTGAGACCCAGCACAATATGAAGCTGTACGGTGCAACACAAGACCCAGCATAATGCTGAGCCGTATGGTGTGACGCAGTCTCACACCACGCTTGAGACCCAGGGCAATGCGGAGCCATAGAGGGCGACGCAGTCTCACATCACAGTCGAGAACCGGCGCAATGCAGAGCCATAGAGGGCAACGCAGTCTCACATCACAGTCGAGAACCGGCGCAATGCAGAGCCATAGAGGGCAACGCAGTCTCACATCACAGTCGAGAACCGGCGCAATGCAGAGCCATAGAGGGCGACGCAGTCTCACATCACAGTCGAGAACCGGCGCAATGCGGAGCCATAGAGGGCGACGCAGTCTCACATCACAGTCGAGAACCGGCGCAATGCAGAGCCATAGAGGGCGACGCAAGACTCAATGCAATACAGAACCAAACATTGCGACGCAGTCTTGAATCACAGTCAAGACAGCGTGATACAGAGCCATAGAATGCTACACAATCTTAGATCACGGTTGAGACTCGTTCCTTTGCCTGGCCAAGCAGAACTGACTCTGGACAGCCCTCTCCCCTAAGCTAACTTTAAAATCCCCTCCCCAATATTCCCAAATTTATCTCCCCCTCAGTCCCACCCCCCTCCCTTCAAATACACATCCCAAAACTTAGCTTGCAGAGGGCCGGGGGCGCAAATCCATCCTCAGCAAGAGAAACACGTCGGCCAAACGGGATGTTCCCACTGTCTCCAAACTCCTCCTTGTTGTCTGTAAAATCCAAAGAAAATAACTAAATATTGCTGGCAGACAGCACCGCACCGCTCAGTTCCAACCTCTGCCACAACACACGCACCCAACCACCCCCAAGAAGGGCCGAGGCGTTCCGCTCCTCACCTGCCCTGCACCAGTTCCAGAGTTGGGTGCTGTGGCCCTCAGCGCTCGCCGCACCTGAGATACCAAGAAACAAAAATCACTGTTGCGCTTGTGACAAGTCACCGGCTCCGTGATCCTCCTCCCCCCGGCTCACCTCAAACTTTCATCCTATTCCAGAAGCAGCCTGCACTTCACCTGCAAAAGAAAAGGTAAGTGCTTAAATAAGCTGCCATGTAACACTTGGCTCACAGCCACCGAGGCAGCCCACAACAGCCTCACCTTCTCCGATTGCTCATCAACATGAGGCTTCGTCACTCCCAGCCCATGTGTGGCACCTGTGAAAAACAAAGCGGAAGACACAGTTTGAGTTACTGCCCAAAACCAAGGCCTGCCCACAGCGATGCGTACATCCCGCCTCCTACACCTTGCCTGCTCCCCTGTCCAGCCTCTGTCATTTTAGGCTGCTGCAATGAGGCTTGCGTACCACCTGTAAAACACAAATAAGAAGAGATGCTTAAAACTTCATTGGCACTACGACAACTGAAAAATAACCGCTACTTCAGCCCACTAGCCATGGCTCACCTTGCCAGAGTCAGCACCGGCAGCACCATCCCGCTTTGCGCATCACTGGGCATCTTCAAATCAGAAAAAAACCCCACACAACCCATGATGGAGTCACATCGCCACCGGTCACATCTTCTCTCCGACACCCTGCACTGACTCACCTTCTTACAAGGCTCTGCTCAGCCCCTCACTATGGTCTGCTCACCTCCTCTGTTGCTCTTCGAAGCGCATATTGTCCCTCTGTATCTGAGAAAACAAAAACCCCAACCAAAACTTGTTACATGGGACACCCAGGTGCTGATCGATAGCTTCACAATTCCAGAGCTCTCGCCTCCATTGCGAAGTAGCACCTAGAGGCAAAGGGCAGCCTGCCATTCAAAACAACACACAGAGCTTCGCGGCCCGCAGACACAGTCCTTTACACCTTTGAGATGTGATCTGCTTCACTCCCGCTCAACAGCCCCTGCCCAGAAGGGTCCCAGCCTCTCCATGAAACACTCCCAAAATGACTGGCCGCACAGCCTGCCAACAGCTACTCAACCAGAGATGACTGTACAAACATTGCCTAAACAGTCTATGCATATCATCAAGACATTAACCAGAGATGCTTATCGCTATAACACCTACCCCTGACTCTACAGCCCTGGGCAGAGCAGCTCCAAGCCACACACACACACACACACTCAGAGAGCAATGCTACACAACTCTGCAACCAAGAGAGTTTGGGCAAACAAGGCGACTCAAAGAGGAGGGAAAACTCTCAGCAAGAAGGATGACTCCCGATTGAGTTGCGCTGTCGGGCAAGATGACATACAGAGCCGTAATGCAAGGCGAGGGGTTCTATGGCAGGCCCAGAAAAAAAAATGGGACAAACTTAATGGCCCATTCTGAGAAATTACGGTCAAAACCGAGATGACTGATGCGCAGGAAGCCTGCCTTCAAGACCTACGAACGCAAGAGTGCAGGGAAGAATTCTCAGTATATGGAAATGGACAGCTAGCAAGCAGAGCTGCTGGTGGAGCCCAGAACCACACCACAAATGAGGACGGCCCGGAAACTTCTGAGATGCAAGACCGATCCACGCTAGAAGCTCGTCACGCGAAGAAAAAAAGAAATGCCCGCGTGGCACTACGTCAACCAGTACAGGCATTCGAGACCACAAGGATGGCGCCTGAGATGTCTGGCTTGCTCTCGAGCGCAAAGAGGAATGACGACATTGAGACCTCAGAAATCTGTAAGACACTGAACGGACTAGACAAACTACAGAACAACACAGAGACAGGCTGGAACTGCCCTGCCCATGCTACTCCGGTGCCAAAAAGTAACCCGCTCCTTTATCCGCCCAAGGAGAACTGACCCTGGACAGCCCTCTCCCCTAAGCTAAATTTAAAATCCCCTCCTCAAAATTCCCAGATTTCTCGCCCCCTCAGTCCCACCCCCCTCCCTTCAAACACACATCCCAAAACTTACTTTACAGAGGGCCGGGGGTGCAAATCCATCCTCAGCAAAAGAAACATGATGGCCAAACGGGACGCTCTCGTGGTCTCCAAATTCCTCTTACTCATCTGTAAAATCTAAAGAAAAACCAAAATATTACTGGCAGACAGCACCGCACCGCTCAATTCCAACCTCTGCCGCAACATCCCCACCCCCACCAAACCACCCCCACCCCCAAGAAGGGCTGTGCCGTTCCACTCCTCACCTGCCCTGCACCGGTTCAAAAGCTGGGCGCTGCAGCCATCATCGCTCACCACACCTGAGATACCAAGAAACAAAGTTACTATTATGCTTGTGAGAAGTCACTGGCTCCGTGATCCTCCTCGCTAACACCCAGCTCACCTCAAACTTTCATCCTATTCCAGAAGTAGCCTGCATGTCACCTGCGAAACAAAAAGGTAAGCGCTTAAACAAGCTGCCATTTAATACTTGGCTCTTAGCCACTGACCCAACATTCAACAGCTTCACCTTTTCGGATGTCTCATCAGCGTGCAGCTTTTTTCCTCCAAGCCTGCGTGTGGTACTTGCAAAGAACAAGGCAAAAAAACGCGTGCTGAGATACTGTCCAAAACCAAAGACTGCTTGCACCGATGTCTACGCCCCACTTCTTTACCTTGCCCGCTGCCCAGTGCGGCCTCTGTCATCTTGGGCTGCCGCAATGAGGCTCAGGTACCACCTGTAAAACACAAAATAGAAGGGATGCTTAAAACTTCACCGACAATACGACAACTGAAAAAATAACTGCTACTTCAGCCCGCTAGCCATGGCTCGCCTTGCCAGAGTCAGCACCGGCACCAACATCCCACTTTGCACATTGCTGCGACCCTTCAAATAAAAAAAAAAAAGAAAACAAGCCATGATGTAGACATGTAGCCACCGGTCACAACTTCCCTCCGACACCCTGCACCGTCTCACCTTCTTACAGGGCTCCACCCACCTCCTCTATTGCTCTTCAAAGCACATCTTGTCCCTCTGCATCTGAAAAAAAAAATTATCAGCACCTGGGTGACTTATTTAAGTAGCTTCACAATTCCAGAGATGTCGTCCCCATTTCACAGTACAACCTAGAGGCCAAGGGCAGCCTGCCATTCAAAACAACACACCGAGCTTTGCAGCTCAAACAAACATCCCTTAAGACCGTTGAGATTCATTCTGCTTCACTACTGCTGAACAGCTCCTCCCAGAAGGCTCCCAGCCTCTCCATGAAACACTCCCAAAACGACTGGCTGCACAGCCTCCCAACGGCTACTCGACCAGAGATGACTGGAAAACCATTGCCTAAATGGTCTATGCATATCATCGAGACATTAACCAGAGATGCTTATCGCTATACCGCCTACCCCTGACTCTACAGCCCCGGGCAGAGCAGCTCCAAGCCACACATACACGCTCAGAGAGCAACGCTACACATAACTGTGCAAACAAGGTGACTCAAAAAGGAGAGAAAACTCTCGGCGAGAAGGATGACACCCGAACGACACAAGGTGTCGGGCTAAAAGACCTACAGAGCCGCAACACAAAGCGAAGAGGTTCTATAGGGCAGCCCCACAAAAAAAAAACCTCGAACGTAACGGCCCGTTTCAAGAAGTTATGGTCAAAACCAAGATGACTAACACGCAAGAAGGCTGGCCTCAAGACCTATGAACATAAGGATGTGGGGAAGAAGTCTCAGTCCCTGAAAGCGGACAGCTAGCAAGCAGAGCTGTTGACACAGCACGGAGTGACGCCACTAACAAGTAATGGCCAGAACTTGCAAGATGCGAGACCAATCCACGCTTTAAGCTCCTCGTGCAGAAAGAAGAAACGCCCCACTGGCACTACGCCAACCAGTACGGGCGTTCGAGACTGCAGGGATGGCGCCCGAGACATCTGGCTTCCTCTCGAGTGCCAAGAGGAATGAGGACATCGAGACCTCAGAAATCCGCAAGACACAGTAAACACACTAGATAGACTACATACCACAGAGACAGGCTGGAACTGCCCTGCCCGTGCTACTCTCGTGCCAAAAAGTAACCCACTCCTTTATCCGCTCAAGGAGAACTGACCCTGGACAGCCCTCTCCCCTAAGCTAACTTTAAAATCCCCTCCCCAATATTCCCAAAGTTATCTCGCCCTAGTCCCTACCCCCTCCCTCCAAACGCACGTCCCAAAACTTAGCTTGCAGAGGGCCGGGGGCGCAAATCCATCCTCAGCAAAAGAAACACGTCGGCCAAACGGGATGCTCCCACTGTCTCCAAACTCCTCCTTGTTGTCTGTAAAGTCCAAAGAAAACAACTAAATATTGCTGACAGACAGCACCGCACCGCTCAGTTCCAACCTCTGCCACAACACACGCACCCAACCACCCCCAAGAAGGGCCGAGGCGTTCCGCTCCTCACCTGCCCTGCACCGGTTCCAGACTTGGGTGCTGTGGCCCTCAGCGCTCGCCGCACCTGAGATACCAAGAAACAAAAATCACTGTTGCGCTTGTGAGAAGTCACCGGCTCCGTGATCCTCCTCCTCCTCCCCCCGGCTCACCTCAAACTTTCATCCTATTCCAGAAGCAGCCTGCAATTCACCTGCAAAAGAAAAGGTAAGTGCTTAAATAAGCTGCCATGTAACACTTGGCTCATAGCCACCGAGGCAGCCCACAACAGCCTCACCTTCTCCGATTGCTCATCAACATGAGGCTTCGTCACTCCCAGCCCGTGTGTGGCACCTGTGAAAAACAAAGCAGAAGACACATGTTGAGTTAGAGCCCAAAACCAATGCCTGCCCGCAGCGATGCGTACATCCCGCCTCCTATACCTTGCCTGCTCCCCTGTCCAGCCTCTGTCATTTTAGGCTGCTGCAATGAGGCTTGCGTACCACCTGTAAAACACAAATAAGAAGGCATGCTTAAAACTTCATTGGCAATACGACAACTGAAAAATAACCGCTACTTCAGCCCACTAGCCATGGCTCACCTTGCCAGAGTCAGCACCGGCAGCACCATCCCGCTTTGCGCATCACTGGGCACCTTCAAATCAGAAAAAAAAAACCACCAAGCCATGATGTAGTCATGTAGCCACCAGTCACAACTTCCGTCCAACACCCTGCACTGACCTTCTTACAGAGCTCCGCTCACCTCCTCTGTTGCTCTCCAAAGCGCATCTTGTCCCTCTGCTTCTGAAAAAAAAAAAAAAAAACCAAACAAATCTTGTTACATGAGTCACTCAGAGGCTGATCAATAGCTTCACAATTCCAGAGCTCTCGCCTCCATTGCGGAGTACCGCCCAGAGGCCAAGGGGAGCCTGCCATTCAAAACAACACACCGAGCTTCATGGCCCACAGACACAATCCTTTACACCTGTGAGATGCACTCTGCTTCACTACTGCTGAACAGCCCCTCCCAAAAGTCTCCCAGCCTCTCCATGAAACACTCCCAAAATGACTGGCCGCATACCCTGCCAACAGCTACTCAACCAGAGAAGACTGTACAACCGTTGCCTGAATGGTCTAGGCGTATCTTCAACACATTAACCAGAAATGCTTATCGCTATACCACCTACCCCTGACTCTACAGCCCCGGGCAGAGCAGCTCCAAGCCACACGCACACACTCAGTGAGCAATGCTACACAGAACACTGCAAACAAGGCGACTCAAAGAGGAGAGAAAACTCCTGGCGAGAAGAATGACACCCGAACCACACAAGGTGTCGGGCCAAAAGACCGACGGAGCCGCAACGCAAGGCCGAGTGGATCTATGGCAGCCCCACAAAAAAGCCTCGAAAGTAACAGCGTGTTATGAGAAGGTACGGTCAAAACCAAGATGACTAATGCGCAAGAAGCCTGGTCTCAAGACCTATGACCGTACGGATGCAGGGAAGAAGACTCAGTCCGTGGAAATGGACAGCTAGTGAGTAGAGACACCGTCGCATCCCAGAGTGACGCCGCGAATGAGGACTGCCTGGGAACTTCCGAGATGCAAGTTGGATCCACGCTTGAAGCTTGGCATGCAAGAAAAAGAAACGCCCGACTGGCACTATGCCAACCAGTACAGGCATTCAATACCACAGGAATGGCGCCCGAGATGTCTGCCTTGCTCTCGAGCACAAAGAGGAATGAGGACATCGAGACCCGAGAAATCTCCAAGACACAGTAAACAGACTAGACAGACTACATAACACCAGAGACAGGCTGGAACTGCCCTGCCCGTGCTACACTGGTGCCAAAAAGTAACCCGCTCCTTTACCCGCCCAAGGAGAACTGACCCTGGATATCCCTCTCCCCTAAGCTAACTTTAAAATGCCCTCCCTGAAATTCCCAAAGTTATCTTCCCCCAGTCCCACCCCCCTCCCTCCAACACCTGTTCCACAACTTAGCTTGCAGAGGGACGGGGGGACAAATTCATCCTCAGCAAAAGAAACGCGTCGGCCAAATGGGATGCTCCCACAGACTCCTAATTCCTCTTCACCGTCTACAAAATCTGAACAAGAAAACGGTGTTGGTAGACAGCAACGCACCGGTCAATGCCAGCTTCTGCCACAACACACACACAGCCCCAGAAGGGCCATGTCATCCTACTCCTCATCTGCTCCTCATCAGTTCCAAAGCGAGGGGCTACGGCCATCATCGCTCACCCCGCCTGAGATACCAAGAAACAAAATTACTGTTCCGCTTGTGAGAGGTCACCGGCCCCAGGATCCTCCTCGCTAATCCCCAGCTCACCTCAAATGCTCGTCCAACGCCAAAGGCAGCCTGCACGGCACCTGCAAAAACAAAGGTAAGCGCTTAACCATGTGGCCATAGAATACTTGGCTCTTAAACACTGACCCGACACGCTAACACCTCACCTTCTCGGACGGCTCGTCAGCATGAGGCTTCGTTCCTCCGAGCCTGTGTGGGGCACCTGCCAAACACAAGGCAAAAGACACCTGCTGAGATACTGCCAGAGACCAACTCGTGCCCACAACAATACCTAGCTCCTTCTGCTTTACCTTACCCGCTCCCCTGTCCTGCTTCTGTCGTTTCAGATAGCTGCATTGAGACTCAGGTACCACCTGTAAAACAAACAAGGGATGCTTAAAACTTCACCGGCAATACAACACCTTGCCCGAGTCACGACTGGTGCCTGTATCCCGCTTTGCTCATCGCATCGTGCCTTTAAAATACAAAAAATGACCAAAAGATAATGTAGTCAAACAGCCACTGGTCACAACTTCCCTCCCAAACCATGCACCGACTCACCTTCTTATAGTGCTTCGCTCGCCTCCTCTGTCGCTCTTCAAAGCGCACCTTGTCCCTCTGTATCTGAAAAAAAAATAGTAACAAGAGCCACCCAGGTGCTGATCGATAGCTTTACAATTCCAGAACTCTTGTCTCCATTTCAGAATACCGCCTAGAGGCCTTAACACCTGTGAGATGCACTCTGCTTCACTACTGCTGAACAGCCCCTCCCAGAAGGCTCCCATCCTCTCCATGAAACAGTCCCAAAACGACTGGCTGCACAACCTGCCAATGCTGGCTACTCAACCCGAGAAGACTGTACAACTGTTGCCTAAATGGTCTAGGCATATCCTCAACACGTTAACCAGAAATGCTTATCTCTATACCACCTACCCCTGACCCTACAGCCCCGGGCAGAGCAGCTCCAAGCCACATGCACACACCCAGTGAGCAGCGCTACACAGAACACTGCGAACAAGGCGACTCAAAGAGGAGAGAAAACTCCCGGCGAGAAGGATGACACCCGAACGAGACAAACTGTCGGGCAAGAAGACTTACGGAGTCGCGACACAAGGCGAGGAGGTTCTACGGCAGCCCCACAAAAAAAGCTTGAATGTAATGGCCTGTTTCAAGAAGTTACGGTCAAAACTGAGATGACTGATGGGCAAGAAGGCTGGCTTCAAGACTTATGAACATAGGGATACAAGGAAGAAGTCTCAGTCCGTGAAAACGGACAGCTAGCGAGCAGAGCCGCCGATGCGGCCCGGAGGGACGCCGCAAATGAGTAAACGCCTGGAACTTTCGGGATGCAAGACGGATCCACGCTTCAAGCTTGTCACGCAAGACAACAAAACGCCTGACCGGCGCTACGCCAACCGGTACAGGTATTCGAGACCACAGGGATGGCGCCCGAGATGTCTGGCTTGCTCTTTGAGCGCAAAATGGAATGAGGACATGGAGACCCGAGAAATCTGCAATACACAGTGAACAGACTAGACAGACTACACAACACCACAGAGACAGGCTAGAACTGCCCTGCCCGTGCTGCTCTGGAGACCTATTCCTGGACAGCCCTCTCCCCACTATGCTATTTTTAAAACCCCTCCCTACAACTCCCAACCTTGTCCCCACCTCCCAGAACACCCTCCCAAAAACCCATCGCTCCACTTAGCTTTCAGACGGCCGAGGCTCTGAATCCATCCTCGACAAAATACCGCATCGGCTAGCCAGGATGTTCCTGCAGCTGCCAGGCTCATCTTCATCTGCACAGAACCAGTACCAGCAGCAAGCATCGATACAGACCTCTTCTACTACACCCTCCTACTCAAATAGAATGTGGCCTTCTGCTCACCTGCAGCAATTCCAGCGTTGGATGCCAGAGACATCGTTGCTTGCGGCACCTAAAATACCAAAAGACAAAAGATTGCTGTTGCGCTTGTGAGAAATCAGGTAATTCACGATCTTGTGACTGCGTGCCAGATATTTGCCCTAGCCCCTGCTAGTTAACCTCACCATTGGTCCTATTTAGAGAAATAGTAACAATTAACTCGGTATACACTAAAGCTAGTTCCATTTCAATAGCTAGGAGTTCCGAACAAACACAATAGACATAGATTAAAAGAAAAAGCATGCTACTTTTACCAGCCCAGAACAAAATTTTTGACCTAAAAAAAGAAAATTTGTATATAAGCATACTTTGTAAGATAAATGCAGCTGAACTTCAACCACTCCAGAAACTCCTACCTCAAAGAGAGCCCTCTGTTTCTTTAAGCGTCAAGGTATATCTGCCAAAAATAGCTTAGGCAGTTCAAAAACTACTAATAACTGAAGGCTCGGCAGAACACTGACACCAAAGAAGCCCCAGAGCAGAATGAGCTCCCTGAACAGAGCCCGAGGCTCATATACTCCAGGACCCGCCCACCACCCTTCCCACAATCCCCTGGGAAAGAGGCAGGGTCTACCACCATAACACATAAAGGCACCCAGAGGACCAGCAGGGACTTTTCTCATCTGCTTTCAGTTTACAGGATACAAAGCACTGAATAGAGAAAGCCACCTGGACTAGAAGTTACTCTTCCAGCTCTTTTACTGTAGCTATATCTATTACATCAGCAACGTGACCAGGTAGGGATTTCAACTTCATTTTTCTGGGGTGTAGGTAGAAAAACATAGATGCCTTACTAAGCTATGGAGAGAAGTCACTCGTTGATTATAACAGCAATATTATTATCAAAAATTATGTCCTTTTACTTTACCAGTTTAAAAAATTCCATAATGGTAACAAAGGGAAACCAAAATAGGTCAATAAGAAGGAAATGTTAAAAAGGAAGGAGGGAAATAGGGTCATCAAACTACATGAATGAAGATATTGAAACAAAACGTAAAAGGTGATGAAGATGAGGATAGGCAGGAAGACAAAAAAAAACCCAGCAGGGACTTGGATAGAGACACGAAAAGAAAATTTAGAGGGAGACCTAGAAATGCTGTTTTCACAATCAACAAGGAAGAATGAAATAAGAGCCGGTGGGCAGATAGAAAAGGAAAGACATAGAAAGAAAAGGTAGAAGGTGACAGTTGACAGGGCAATGTTAGCAGAAGAGGAAAAAGCTTTGGGGAAACAGACAGCCTGAAAAGGAGAGGAAGGCAAGGACAGGCAAGGAGGCAGGCAGAGATCTAGAGAACTGCGGCGGGGATGGACCCCGGCTAGAGCCCGTAGGGAACAGAACACCCTGGGCCCACGGCACATCACCCCCTCCTCTGCGGCCCGGCGGCCGGAAACGCATCCGGGATTGCAAACAAGGCGGTGACGGTTTGTGCCTTCGTGCCCTTCGGAAGTCCCGGCGGTGAGTTCGCTACGAGGATCGATGTCTGCAGGCAGCAGGAGAAGAGGAATGAGGAAAGCAGGAGGCAGGCCAGAGGAAAGGTAGGGGTGTGGGACGGGGAGCTGGGAAATGGGATACCGGGAACGAGACGGGGACGGGGAACTGCACGAGGGTGTCGAGAGAGAAACGGAGCTCGGCAAGGAGGAGGACGGAGAGGTGCGATAGAGAGGGATGGAGAGAGCGAGGTGCCCGCAGCCAGGAGAAGAAGAGAGTGGACGGGGGGGTTGTGGATTTTACTACAATAGGGAACCGGATAGAGGGAGATGGAGAGAAAACTATAAAAGAGGAAGAAAGCAGAAAGAATTCTTTTTAAAAAAGACAGCTGCATACCAGCATAGACAAATTGAAAAGCGACAAACCTGGCAAAGAATTCAAAACTAGAGAACGTAAGATGACTGGAGTAACAAACAGAAAGGGAGCGGAATTGGGGCAGAGTGGCGATGAAGGAGACTCCAACTTCGTAGCCTTTTTCTAGGTATATTCTTTAATTGGCACGGGCGTGCGGCATAGCAAAGGAAGCTCTCTCGCTTCTCTTTTTCAAGCAACTACATAGAGGTCTCTCATGCCCGAACTATAAAGCCAAGCAGGATGTTTTATATTCTTCTCTGGCACACCCACGCTCGTGACTCTTTTCAGCCATGTCTTTTCTCACACACGATCCCGGGGGGGTTTCCAGCCTGGCCTTTTCATGCGCTCAAGTCTCGTTCTCCTGTGTGGAGAGTTATTGAGAAAACCTGGTCTTTTATGTTTATTCTTACGTATTGAGTATTAGCCTCGTGCTTCTCTTTTAGTCTTGGTCGTTCGTCCGTATGGCACCGCTCCCACATCTCCCCCTCTTTGTTTTGGAACGTCGGGTTCACGGCAAGAGCGGCAAGGAACCTCGACTTCCGTTCTTCTGGGATCTTGTATGGTTCCCCAGATGATTCTGAGCGCTACAAGTATAAAAAGGACACAAGTGTGGCCGAGACCAACAATTGCCCAAATTTGTAAATTTAATCCGGTAAACCGATTTTTCTGGGGGGCTTTGGCCGCGTCATGCTATCAGAGATGTCATCCGATATGCTTTTATGTGCTAAATCTTGTAAGCGCTGCCACTTGTCCTTGCAAAGCGAGGGTCAAATCTTGAACCGTGCCATCTATGTCAGTTGAAAAAGCATCTTGAATGTGCTGTTTAATATGATCCCACGTATATACGCTATCGTTCCATACTAATGGAGTAAGGCATAATTTTTTTCTTTACATTCCCAGTCACATTTGTAATTTCATTCGATCAGCCGTTGCATTTTACCTATCGCCTAACCGTATCGCTGCCGCTTCCGATGCGTCTAAGCGCGTTAATATTTGCCGATCGATATTTGCTTGCGTAGTTAATTCTTGGCTTATGTTACTCAATGTTCCCGCTACTTTGCGTGCGGTGTGTACAGACTCTGCTAAAGCTGTAGCGGTAATAGCTGCGGTAGCTAAGATATTGATTGCGGATATTATAAAAGCAATGACCTGTCCTATACAGAGTTTTCTTCGTTGTGGAGGTTGTTTCAGTGCCTTTGCTAACCGACTTAGGCCAGAATCCCCTACCCGTTGTCGAGTCGCATTTACGAGAAGACGTATCTCGGCTTCTCGTCTCATTGGTATTGTGGCAGATACATTTAATTTAGAGATTTTTGTGTGTGTAATGCAACTGAAATGATATGAGTTCTGTAAGGTGAGTTCAAAGGTATGACTTGTTTTTGGAAATATTAATCTCAGATGCGGCCACAAAAGCGTAAGGACGCGAGGTACAAATAATAAGAGTCATTATGAAAATTGGTCAACTGTAAAGAATATTAATTATTATTTTTTGAATAGACTCCACGTGCTACGTGTCTGAGTCTAAACGGCGAGGCCGATCGGCAAAGCTTTGCAAAATATGAACTAAAACTCTCCTTAAACTGAGCCTGTAGCACGGGTCCTGAAAGACCTCCTTCTGACCGCTTCGACTCATTAGTTAGTGCATAAAAAATTTACATCCTTCGAGGAATTAGTTATGAGGTGTCCGTGGGGACCCAGGTCCCAAAATATTAAATGGGTTGTGTTTTGTAGCACAGGTTTTTGGTAGGCTATGAGGTGTCCGATTAAGATTTGTTACATCCTTTGTCATATCTCTGGGGATCTTACATAAAGGTAAGTTAACAGGGGGAATCGTGGTTGCGTTTTGACTGACGACTGCGTCGGCTATTCTGGGAGCAGAGATGAATGTTAAATGGCTAGTTGCTCCTTGTCTATTTTCCCATGTTGAAAGATGAAATTTTTCTCCCGTATTAAGGCAATTCTGTATTGGCTCGTTTGACGTGCAAATGGGTGATAACCCGGTATGATACTGATGGGTGTCGTTACTTCGTACCCCATCTCTGCCTTCTGTTAAAGGCCCTGAAGGGGGAATCCGGGTTCCCTCCGTCCATTTTGAATCATTATCTGAAATAGGAATTTCCGGATCCCACCGGGTATTTCGTTTAAATGGCGGTGAGGGGTCCGAGACATGTGCCCGATACAAATGTCGAGCGCGACTAGGATGACGTATCGTGTAAAGAATAAGTATACGTCCTTACCATACTGTTCCTGGTGATGACTGCTAAGTACGCCAAAGAGGTGTTTGCTGGCATAGGCGATGCACCCGCAGATGCTGCTGTTGTACTTGCGCTATGTTGTAGTTGTTTCAGTTTTCCCCGGGCGACAGGATCATCTTTTGTTGTTCTCTCTCATTTCCGTGGTCTCTTATTTTCATTTGGGTTCAACTTCTCCATCTGAGGCGCTGGATTCCGGGTCACATCTTTGCAGCTCGTGATAAGGCTTGATATATCGTGCTGGAAACCGTTGCGGTCCTGATGGAAGAAGAACGTGCGCGTACCCCTCTCCCCCACGTGATCGATTCGGTGGGACGGTTCTGTCGGTCGTTTGCGCTGGGGCCCCTGTATGTAACCTCTGGACGATGCGATTGTTTCTCTGAAACTGAAAAATGCCTTTCTGCGGCGGTCGTGTTTCTGCCGGCAATATTCTTGCGCTCGTAAAGGCAGGTAAAGGATTTCGGGATCGTATCCTCTCTGTGTCCGAATACAATGACACCCTTTCGTAATTAACCATATGACAAGTTCTAAATAAGGGGTTATGATTTTGTTAAGCTCATTTGGTAAAAAACTACTGTTCTAGGTCAAAAAACTCGCTTATTGTCTACCGACAACTGACCCACTGACCCGACGGGTTGACGTTCGGTTCTGAGGATGAAAAGACCCACGGGTAATTCTGGTCAAATTCTGTCGGCTTGAAGCTCAGATAATTTTTGTGCTACAGGGTCCAATTCTTTCTTTGCTTCTGCTGACAAGCAGCATCCTGAGGTAAAGTTGCTATCCCCATTCAAAGGTGCAAATGAATGACACTTCCCGATTAGAAACACCCGGCTGAGGACGTAACCAATTGGTGTCTCCTAAAAACTTCTGTAAGTCGTTCAAGGTCTACTTTGTCTTGTAAGTTTTAGTACGTTGTTCTGATAAAATACACGCCGGCTATTTCCACGGTGGCCGAGTTTGTACTTTTTCATCAGCGATTTGCAATCCGTGAGATTTTAATTCATCTGACATATGCTGCAGGATGTTTTTCAAGTATCCTTCGGTTTTTTGCACAGACAAGATTGTCATCGGGGTAACGATATATCGTACCGGACGGGAAATTTTGTCTCGTCGATTGCGGAGCGATCGCGACCGCATTCTGACTGTTCGTTGTGCCTTGCCGTGTAATAAAGAATGGCTAACTGGCTTTTAGAAAAGTGCTGCTGACCAGCCTTTAGAGATAGGGAGGGAGGCCAATTTGTGCTAATCGTTATGCATATATCCATTGCGGACTAACTAACAAACACTCTAAAGATAAGAACGAAGCAGAATCTGCCAAGTGAAGGACACCAGGTGGAATCCTCCAATCAGACTGTGGGGCTCAAGGAACACAGAAGACTAAGCAAGAGAGATAGGGAGAGCAGCTAGCAAGAGCTGGTCCTGCGGTTTGGAAGAGACCCATGATGGTACAGGGCACGCGCCACAGGACAAGTTCAAAAGTTCAACCGTGAGGAAGACTCGGACCTTTGTCCCCAGTGACCACCAACGACCCCTGATGGGGGGGGTGTAAATTGGGTGGGCTGAGGTGGGACTATGGGAGGAACTTATGTTAATGAATTCCTGGAAATAATTAGAATAACCCAACCTTTTCTTAGAAATGTAATGTATAAACATGAAAGCTGTAAATATAAGGCAAGAATCCTAACGCTTGAGCGTGCACGTACAGAAGGAGCTATCCCCCGTGCTGCCTGGCGCCACAATAAAGAATACCTGCTTAATAACACTTGGTTGTTACTGAGTTTTCTCTGCTTCAGTGTTAATACTGTCCGGCAATATCTTTTCATGGGTTTTGTCAAATTTTTACTCTTGCACATCTGCCGCTTTTCAGGACGCTCCTGGCTTGTATGTCATTGTTTACCACAATTAAAACATTTAACAGTGTTCCGATAACTATGCAATTGAGATAATGCGGCAGCGAGAACCGATGCTCTGTGAGTCTCAGTTTCGATGTTTTGACGTACTTTAATATATTCCCCTACGTCCATTGCCTTTCCTTTCAATAGTAGTAGCGCTGATTGACAGTCACTGTTAGCGTTTTCAAAAGCCAACTGGAATAACAAAGCTTTAGCGGCTTCAGGATTATCTACTTCCCTTTGCCCCCTGCAGTATATCTTCAAATGTCACAGAGAGCTCCCGAGAACCTCGTCTTATTGTCATAAAAGATCCCATATGATGCCCCGACTTGTGGCGGACGAAGGGCATGGACTCCAATTGGGGATGAACCAAAGACCTTTATTGTTTCGTACACCATCGTTATATACTTTTCTCTATTAGCGCATGCACCACTACGTAAGCTATGATTGGTGTACAGGCATGGTTTACGCACCACTACTGCTAACTCCCTTGGCTGCTATCCTGCAGGCTTGTGCTCCTCTCATACCTGATGGTCTGCACATGATTAATTCCCTGTTATCTTTCTTTACTCTTGCTCAAGGCCCAGGGCAGGACATGCCTGAATCCTGTTAACTCTTTCCAGCCCTTCTCTCCTTGTTCCTTCTCACTGACCCAGCCGGACTTGTTCAAAAGCCCATCTATCCAGGGCTATTTGTACCTGTGTGCTTATATGTTGTCCTGTGCCTGTACGCAGACCCTGATGAATTGGTATTCCTGCACCCAAATTATCCATCGCCTGCTCTGTTACTGAATCGTAATATTCTAATTGCCAAACCTCACGGCGTGCCGAAAATAATGTTGTTTTCGTTAACATTTTCTAATCCCGTGGTGTCGTTATATATGCCACCCACACTGCCTCTATTAATGCTACGGTGAACGTATTTTGTAATCCATTTTCTGTAATAGTTTGGTTTTTTTTTAAGCTCTTTAGAAACCTGGTAAGGCAAACCCTCATTAATTGGGGACCGGTTTTATTTCTTTTTAACAGGGAAGGCAAAAGTAGAATTAGCCCGTTTTATAGCTGCTTCTTTACATTTCTGCGCTGCCGACTCTATCTCGGATAACTCCTTCAGAAAGGGATTAGCAGGTGCCGTAGACAACATAGAACGTAACAGTGGTGAAGGTGAAAATTTCAGCACGGGGGTGGGGGGGGTAGTGTCTCTCATGGCTGAGGAGGTAATGGTAAGAGAGGGTATAAATCTGGTTCCCCCTCCGCACTAAGTGGCCCAGGGTCAAAAGGGTCTTCAGTCTCAGAATTATTTGGGACAGCTTTAGCTCAATCATATATATTTTGGCCCTTTGGCCCCTGTTTCTATCTTTTTTCTTTTTTTTTTTTTTCCTTTTTCTAACAATAGCCTCTAAAGGTTTGAGCTGCGCCAACATGGAGTATAAAAACTGCCGTGTCACAATAACAGCATCAGGAATCTCAAAACCTAGCCCTTTAGGTGTCTGTAAGCATTCCCCTACTCGCTCCCACATAGCGCTATCAAGTGCGCCATCTACTGGGAACCAATTACGATGTTCTTTTACCAACAGCAGCGATCACATTAGGTGGGTTTTAGTTACACGGTAACCAGCAGCACACAATACCTGTTGCGGTGCTTTTTAATGTAATTTAGCTCTTGCGAAGCCATCTGTCCCATTACAATGATCCTGTAGTTTTCCTGTTCAATGGGTGCAGGTGTTCCTATTTAAGGAATGTAGCCACAAAAACCTTAGTAGAATTAAAAAGCAAACTCACCTAGAGGTTTTCCTCACACAGGGCACCTATCTGCAGGGATGAAGGAGATGCAGACTTCGTAGCCTTTTTCTAGGTATATTCTTTAATCGGCACGCATGTGCGGCATAGCCAAGGAAGCTCTCTTGCTTCTCTCTTTCAAGCAATTATACAGAGCATGCTCGTTCCTGAACTAAAAAGCCAAGGGGGATGTTTTAACATTCTTCTCTGGCGCGTCCACGCTAGTGACTGTTTGTGGTTACGTCCTCTCTCACGTATCCTCCCAGGCGGTTTCCAGCCTGGCTTTTCTGTATGCTCAAGATTCATTTTGCCATGTGGCTTGTTTGGAACACCTGGTCTTTTATCATGTTTATTCTTACATGTTGAACATTAGCTTCACGCTTCTATTTTAGTCTCAATCTATCTTCCATATTGTTGGCACTGCTCCCACAAGGTAGCAAATTCAAAAACTTGTTAGGGGGAGATTCAAAGTGGAACATAAAAAGCCATGGGCTAAAGTTTCTAGGACAGGAAATTCAGTAAATAATAACAGAAATAAAATTTTTAAAGCAAAAAACTAAAACAAGGGAAAGGGAACTAGATAAATGGAGACATTAAAAGAAAATTTAAATAGCCAGAGAGCAAGGAAAATGGAAAAAGAAATAGGGAGCGCAAACTGAATAAGGGACAAAAGAGTCAAATGTGACGGGGCATGTAACAGACAAGAAAGGATTAAAACTCAGGGATAGTCAGCTTAACAAAAGGAGACAGAGAAGGAAACCTGAAAATGCAAAAAGCTACGGTATGGTCATCAGACAACTGAAAATAAGAGACGGTGAACTAAATTACCTGTACAGGTGTAGAAACACTTTTTAAAGCCAAGAGATTGAGAGAGGAAAAAAATTCAAAAACAGAGACAGCAATCTAAATTAATAGAGTTGTGGGAAAAAAAAAATCATAAAAGAAGCACAGGCTGCAGGACTCACGGGAAGGAAATAACAAATAAACATGTTAGCTGGGATAAAATTAAGCACAGAAAACCTAAAAAGCCACATGAGGCAAGACAAGCAAACCTAAAAAATAAAGGCTGAAAAAGAGACTGTCCTGGGTTACAGTGTAAAATGTGCCAAAAGGAAAAAAAAAATATTCTATTACCATCTTCAGGAGCTGTTGAGACCAGGTGGGGAGGTGCTCCCTGCCTCCCCCCTCTGGACTATCTCCTGTTAATGGCCCATCAAGGAACTGCCTCACGACTCCCCATCCCATTGTGAGATGCTCCGCCCGGGGAGGGGGGGGAAGGAGCCAAGCAGTCCATGCCAAATAAAAACTGAGATCTCCAACACCCTAGCAGCCTTCTTCCACGGGATTCCCAGAGGAGTTTTTCCCCCCCACTGGAGTTCCAGAGGACAAGAGCTACCTACCTACCACTGGACCTTTGGAGGAAGACCAGACTCTTTTACCTGATTGCTGCTTCCACAGAACTACATCCATCGCTTCAGGAGGACTGCAGCCATCATCTTATCGGACTGCTACTGACTAACAGGGTGTCAGGTTGTATTCCTGACTATCAGTGTAAACCAGTGGGTTGTTTGTTTTTTCCCTGCCTTGTGTTATAAATATATATATATATATATATATATATATATTAGTAAAGAACTGTTATTCCTATTCCCCATATCTTTGCCTGAAGGCCCGTTAATTTCGAAATTATAATAATTTGGAGGGAAGGGGGTTGCACTTTCCATTTCAAGGGAGGCTCCTGCCTTCCTCCATAGACACCTGTCTTTCAAACCAAGACAGAGACGCACATCAAAAGTAAATTCAAAAAGTGACTGGGTACTCAAGAAACTGGAAACTATTAAAAAGAAGGGTAGAGAGCTGGGTCAAAGGAGAGGACAAACAAACAAAAAAAACCTTAAAACCACCACCACCAAACTAGATAAAAGCAGACACAGAAACAAAATTTTTAAAGCCAAGAGACTAAGACAGGAAAGAATGGAACAATAGCCAAAATAACGAGAGGAAAGAACAAAGAGCCACAGCAAAAGAAAATGCCAAGGTAGAAAGAATATCTAAATAGTCAGGGCGTAGAGGAATGTGTCAAAATTAAGACAGCAAATGGGATCTAAGGAGACAAAGTTTTAAAAGGAAATAAGACAAGACAAAAAATTTAAACTCAGTGATGGAGAACTAAAATGGATTAAAAAAAAAGTAAATGAAAGAGCACTAAGTAAAGAAAGGAAATAATAAAAGTAGGCATAAAAAACGAATAAAATATATGGTTACTAGGGAAATGAAAAAGTTATTAAATAGGGACAGCAAACCAACAACAAGTAGAAAGAAAATGGGAATAACATCAGCACTAAGGAAAACTAAGAAATAATTAAAAAACCAGCAAAGGGTATAATCACTGCTACTCTTCATTTCTTTCTCCTCATTTGCCCCAGTTCTCCCTAGTTTCCCCATCTTTGCCTCCGTTGCCCCCGGTCCCCCTCCCTTCTCCTTTTCATCTCTGTTTCCCCTCTCATTTCCCCCCTGTCCAGTGTATGTGATGCTGAACCTGGGCCTTTCTCACAGCTCTTACCTGGAACAGACGACTCCCGTTCTCTCTGTGACTAAAGCCCAATGCCTGCACATCCAGCCAGCTGCGGAGCTACTACCACCAGCAGCAGCGGAGCACCCACCCCAGAGCAGAATGAGCTCCCTGTTGACTTACCAAGAGCGCCACAGCATCCATTGGTCTTTCCTTAACCCCGCCATTACCCTTGCTCCATTCCCAAGCGCTTCTGCCGGACTATCCTAAAGCACACCGAGCTCCCTACTAAATCGCTGAGGGTGCTGGGTCTTTTCCGGGCTTTTCAAAAGCCCACCACGTACCCTGCTGCCTTCCACCATCCAAACTTTGGCAGTTATCATCTCTGTGCAGACCAATTAGGACCCAATTAGGTTAAAAAAAAAAAAAAAAACAACCAGCAAGTGGAAAAAAAATCCTGACTGGTTTTTTTTTCTTATTAGAATATCTTGGGTTTGGGGGGTGTGTTTGTTTTGGGGTTGTGGTTTGTTGCTTTTTTTATACAAGGCCTGGAAAAGAAAAATACCTCTACTCCAACCACAACATGTTAACAATGCTTACATACTACCCCACAACCAAAGCCACACACATGCACAACGCTCACTTCACTTACCCTACAAACCACCCCTCCCTCTCTGCTCTGCCCTTCGCCCACTGCTTGCCACCACAGGTCTGCGGCTCTCCTCAGGAACAGGGTTCCCGCTGGCCTCCAAAATTGCCCTGCCTTTGAAAACCCCAGCCCGAGGCCCTCCACAGTCGAAACTTTTACAATTAACAGTACCAGACAGGGCAAAAGAAAAAAAAAAAGACCCGGCACCGTACAGTGCAATGTAGTCTTAGATCACAGTCAAGACCCAGCACAACACAGAACCATATGGTGTGACCCAGTCTTAGACCACAGTCAAGACCCCATGCAATACAAAGCTGTACAGTGTGACACAAGACCCCGTGTGACACGGAGCCGTACGGCGTGATGCAGTCTTATGTCACAGTCAAGACCCGGCGCGACACAGAGCCATAGAGTGTGATGCAAGACCCAGTGCCGTAAGGAGCTGTACAGTGCGACACAATCTTAGATTACAGTCAAGACCCGGCGCGACACAGAGCCATAGAGTGTGATGCAAGACCCAGTGCCGTAAGGAGCTGTACAGTGCGACACAATCTTAGATTACAGTCAAGACCCGGCGCGACACAGAGCCATAGAGTGTGATGCAAGACCCAGTGCCGTAAGGAGCTGTACAGTGCGACACAATCTTAGATTACAGTCAAGACCCGGCGCGACACAGAGCCATAGAGTGTGATGCAAGACCCAGTGCCGTAAGGAGCTGTACAGTGCGACACAATCTTAGATTACAGTCAAGATCCGGCGCGACACAGAGCCATAGAGTGTGATGCAAGACCCAGTGCGACACAGAGCCATAGAGTGTGATGAAATATGCAGCCGTACGGTGCAACACAATCTTAGACCACAGTCAAGACCCAGCATGACACAGATCCGTATGGTGTGATGCAGT
The DNA here is from genome assembly GCF_034619465.1 of Leptosomus discolor. Taxonomy (NCBI): domain Eukaryota; kingdom Metazoa; phylum Chordata; class Aves; order Leptosomiformes; family Leptosomidae; genus Leptosomus; species Leptosomus discolor. The sequence continues at coordinate 31,937 of NW_028237894.1, forward strand.
CTTAGATCACAGTCAAGACCCAGCACAATGTGGAGCCGTACGGTGACACGCAATAGCAGGTGTGACACAGCCCTATGGTATGACAGAGCGCCGTACAGTGCAATGCAGTCTTAGACCAAAGTCAAGGCGTGGTGCAATACAGAGCCATAGAGCATGATGCAAGACACAGCACAATACAGAGCCATACGGTGCAACGCGATCTCAGTCCACACCAGCATGGTGCTGCAATGCAAGATGACTACAATGCCATGCCATACAGTGTCCTACAAAAACAGAACGCTACAGTGCAATACTGTATTAGGTGACCATCAGTACAGATACAGAGCAATACAATACAAAACCAGAACAATGGACATGTGAGAAGCTGGGCTTTAAGACTTAAGCCCATAAGGACACCAGGATGAAAGGCCTGTAGGGCAGCTTTATGGAAGTGGATTTTTCAAGAGCAGATCGTACCCGCCCACATTGCCTCTACAAGGGCGACCCTCCAGGAACATTCACAATGTCAGGCATGCTTTTGGCTCCGATGAAAATAACTGCTCAAGGGGCTTGATAGTGAAGCAGCAAATCACCTGAAACCCTACTGACACACATACCAAGCGCAGAGAGCCCAGGGGGCGAAACAGGGACCTGTGGAAGGCATCGTCTAAGAGATGGAATGCAGATGACACAAATGACACTAAGCCACGGACACAGGCTGGAACGGCCCCGCTCCGCACACGTTCCCATCCCGTGTAACAGACCCCGGGCCCTCTAACCGCTCTCAGACTTAAGCCACCCCTAACAGCCTTGTCCACAACTCCAAATTTAAATGCCCTGCTAGCCCCAGCCACCCACTGCTTTTTGCCCCTTGACTTACCTTTCAGAGGGCAGGGTCCAGAATCCCTCCTCATCAGAAGCACACGATCCGAGTGGGATGCTCCTGCATTCACCAGGTTCTTCATCGTGCAAGACAGAACGCCACCCCTCACAGACATGCCACACGGCATTCATCTCTACCAAATGACACCCACCTTCTAAGTGCTGCTCCCAAGAAATCAGATGTCATGTCCAGCATCTCCCACGGAAACCAGAAAACTGATGAAATATATCACCTGTTATACTCAGAAGTTACCATCCGCTCCACAGTTCCTAGCCTGCCGCTCCTCTCTCATCCACCGACTCGCCTCAAACCCTCGGCCCTTTGAGGAGAGCCCACGGGGCACCTGCAAAGCCCGAGACAAATGCTTAACAGAGTCACCATGTGATCCTCAGCGATTCAAGCTTAACTATGCCGCTTATCGAGTCTCTCGCCTTTTCTCAACGCACTCTTTGTCGTGTGACTTCTCCCACCCTAGAAGGAACGCGGCACCTGCCAAAGAAAGAGAGGAAAGCGTACGCTAAGATACCGCCCAAAGCCTTGGCTCGCTTGAGGCTCTTTCCCTCCGTCTCGGTCGCTTGACCGGCCAGAGTCAGATTCTTTAGTCTGCCTGCCCCCTGTCAAACTCAAACAACGGGGTATGATTCTGGCTACATCAATAATATGACATATCAAACTGCTACCATAGCACAGTGGTCATCGCGCACGTTGCCAGAATTTGCTCTAGCGTGGATCTCTCACTTGACATTTTGATCCGCACCTAGAAAATAAAAACAAATCAGCGTAATCTAGTCAGAACCACTGACAGTCACGTCGCATCTCTGATATCAGACACCTGCCCACCTTTGTCCGGCGCTCGACTTTCCTCTTCTCTTGCCCTTTGGCGTGGGGTTCGTCGCTCCGCATCTGAAAAAGCAACCCAAACAAACCCTTTAAAGCAGTTACCTGCATGCTGACCGGTACCTTGATGAGACCCGAGGCCTATCTTATTTTCGCATGTGCCTTCTAACTACAGCTTAAAAACCACCAATTATTGAGCCCCACGTGTGCGGACTACCACAAATTGCTGCTCCCAGAAGGTGAGACTCCAACCTGAGACACACCCGCAAAACTCTCCGCAAGTCACTGTGGCAGCTGTCTACAGCTACTTGCCTGGAGATGGACTGTACGGTCTTCACCAAAATAATCCGGGCGGATCAAGTTATCACCACACGACAATAGAGTTATGCTACCCTGCCTTTAATATCGCTACATCCCCAGGCAAGGCAGATCCAACCCTGACATGAAGGCCAACAATACACACCAACACCATGAGAAACACGATCGTGAGACGCAATAAGACCACAATCAGATGTGACTCCAGTGAGGAAGACGCTGCAGGCAGAAAAGCCCTATGGAGCCTCAAGGGAGGAAATGCTTCGCAGTCATCACAGAAGAGAGTCGAATGTAGCGCTCCGTTACATGAAGTTATGGTCAAAACAGAGAAGACCGATGCACGAGAATCCTGACTTTGTGACCTACAAACCTAAGGGTGCAAGGAAGACGTCTCAGTCCACAGACAGAGCTGCCGACACAGCCCGGAAGGACGCTGCAAACGAGGAATGCCCAGAACTCAAGAGATCGGAGACCGATCCACGCCTCACGCTTGTTATGTAAGCAAAGAAGCGCCCGACTGACCCTATGCCGATGAGGCTGGGCATTCGAGATGCCAAGGATGGCACCCGAGATGCCCATCTTGCTCCTTGAGCACAAAGAGCAATGAGAACCTCAAAACCAAAAAACATCCAGGACACAGAAGATCAACTAGACAAACCACACAAGAACACAGAGACAGGCCGGAACTACCTTGCCCGGCACACACCACTTGTGTGGAAAAGTAACCCAGCTCCCTTTAACTGTCCAAAAGCAACTGCTCCTGGACAGCCCTCTCCCCTATACTAACTCTAAAATTCCCTCCCCCAAAATCCTAACCTTATCGCCCCACAAACCACCCCCACCAACCCCAGGACCTGCCCCACAACTTAGCATTCGAAGGGCCAGGATCCAAATCCATTCTCAAAGGAAACACATCAGATCAATGGGACACTCCCCTGGTATCCATTTCTTCTTTATCATCTGCAAAATCCAAACAAAACAAAAAAACCCAGTCCTGGCAGACAGCATCGCAGCAGTCACAAACAACCTTTCCCACAACACACACCCCGCCAAAAAGCATGGTGTCATTCCACTCAACTGCTCCTCACCTGCTCCAAAGCCGGATGCTGCAGCCATCATCACTTATGACACCTGGGATACCAGGAAACAAAATTACTGTTGTGCTTACGAGACATCACCAGCCCCGTGATCCTCCTTGCTAATAGCCAGCTCAACTCAAATGCTTGGCCGAGTCCAGAGGCGGCCCACACAGTGCCTGAAAAAACAAAGGTAAGCGCTTAACCAAGTTGCCATGTAATATTTGGCTCTTAGACGCTGACCCAGCACACAGCCTCAGCTTCTCGGATGGCTCATTGGCGTGCAGCTTCGTCCTTCCGAGCCCATGTGTGGTACCTGCGAAAAACGAGGCAAAAAACGTGTTCTGAGCTACTGCCCGAAACAGACGCGTGCCCACAGCAACACCTAGCTCTTGCTCCTTTACCTCACCCCCTCCCTGGTCCGGTCTCCGTCATTTTGGGTGGCCGCATTGAGGCTCGGGTACCACCTGTAAAACACAAACAACAAGGGACGCCTAAAACTTCACCAACAATATGAAAACTGAAAAATAACCGCTACTTCACCAACTAGCCACAGCTCACCTTGCCAGAGTCAGCACCGGCACCAGCATCCCGCTTTGCACATCGCTGCGCACGTTCACATTAAAAAAAAGAAAAACATAAATGTAGCCACATAGCCACCAGTCACAACTTCCCTCCAACACCCTGCACCAACTCACCTTCTTACAGGGCTCTGCTCACTGCCTCTGTTGCTCTTCAAAGAGCTACTTATCCCTCTGCATCTAAAAAACCCAAATTGTTACACAGTTTACCCAGGTGCCAATCAAGAGCTTCACAATTCCAGAGCTCTCATCTCTGCTTCAGAGTACCACCTAGAGGCCAGGGGCAGCCTGCCATTCAAAACAACACACCCAGCTTAGAGGCACGCACACAAGTCTTAACACCTTTGAGATGCAATCTGCTTCGCTCCCACTCAACAGCCCCTCCCAGAAGGCTCCCATCCTCTCTGTAGAACACTCCCGAAATGACTGGCCGCCCAGCCTGCCACCGGCTACTCAACCCAATATGACTGTACAACCGTTGCCTAAACGGTTTATGGATATCAAAATGTTAACCAGAGACACTTATCGCTATACCACCTACACTTGACTCTACAGCCCCAGGCAGAGCAGCTCCAAGCCACACACGCACACAGACAAAGTGAGACCAACGCTACACAGAACTCTACAAACGAGGTGATGCAAAGATGAGAGAAAGCTATTGGCAAGAAGGATGACTCCCGAATGAGTTGCGCTGTCGGGCAAGACGACCTACAGAGCCATAATGCAAGGTGAGGAGTTTCTACGGCAGCCCCAGAAAAAAAAAAAAAAGGGCAGGAACCTAATGGCCCGTTCCGAGAAGTTACGGTCAAAACCGAGACGACTGATGTGCAAGAAGCCTGTCTTCAAGACCTAAGAATGTAAGGATGCAGGGAAGAGGTCTCAGTCCGCAGAAACGGACAGCTAGCGATCAGAGTTGCCGGCACAGCCCAGAATCACGCCGCAAATGAGGATGGCCTGGAAAAGTCCAAGACGCAAGACATATCCACGTTTGAAACTCCTCGCGCAAAAAAAGAAAAAAGAAATGCCCAACTGGCACTACATCACCCAGTACAGGCATTTGAGACCACAGGGATGACGCCCAAGACGTCTGGCTTGCTCTTCAAGTGCAAAGCGGAATGAGGACATTGAGACCCGAGAAATTTCCTAGACACAGTGAATGGACTAGACAAACTACACAACACCACAGAGACAAGCTGGAACTGCCCTGCCCTTGCTCATCTGGTGCCAAAACATAACCCATTCCTTTCCCTGCCCAAGGAGACCTGTTCCTGGACAGCCCTCTCCCCTGTGTTCACTTTAAAATCCCCTCCACGAAATTCCCAAACTTATCTCCCGCCTACTCCACCGTCCCCTACCTCCAGCACCTGTCCTGCAACTTAGCTTGCAGAGGGCCAGGGATCCAAATCCATCCTCAGCAAAAGAAACACGTGAGCCAAATGGGACTCTCCCACAGACTCCAAATTCCTCTTACTCGTCTGTAAAATCCAAACGAAAAACCAAAATATTGCTGCCAGACAGCATTGGACCAGTCAATGCCAACCTCTGACAAAACACACCCCCCCACACCCCCACCCCACCCCCACCCAAGAAGGGCCATGTCATTCCACTCCTCACCTGCTCCGCACCAGTTCGAAAGCTAGGCACTGCAGCCTTTGTCGATCGTGGCACCTGAGATACCAAGAAATAAAACTACTGTTGTGCTTGTGAGAAGTCACTGGCCCCGCAACTCTCCTCACTAATAGCCAGCTCACCTCAAACACGCATCCTATTCTAGAAGTGGCCTGCACATCACCTGCGAAAGAAAAGGTAAGTGTTTAACCAAGCTGCCATGTGAGACTTGGCTCTTAGATGCCGACCTAGCACACAACAGCCTCAGCTGCTCGGACGGCTCATCGGCATGCAGCTTCATCCCTCCGAGCCCATGTGTGGCACCTGCGAAAAACGAGGCAAAAACCAAGGCAAAAAATGTGTGCCGAGCTACTGCCCGAAACCGATGCCTGTCCGCAGTGATGCCTAGCTCCCGCTCCTTTACCTCACCCTCTCCCCGGTCCAGCCTCTGTCATTTCGGGCGGCTGCGTTGAGGCTCGGGTACCACCTGTAAAACACAAACAACAAGGGATGCCTAGAACTTCACTGACAATACAAAAACTGAAAAATAACCGCTACTTCACCCACTAGCCACAGCTCACCTTGCCAGAGTCAGCACTGGCACCAACATCCCGCTTTGCACATTGCTGCACACCTTGAAAGAAAAAACACCAAACCATAATGTGGCCACATAGCCACAACTTCCCTCCGACACCCTGCACCGACTCACCTTCTTACAGGGCTCCACTCGCCTCCTCTGTCGCTCCTTAAAGAGCTACTCATCCCTCTGCATCTGAAAAAAAAAAACCCAAATTGTTACACAGCTTACCCAGGTGCAGATCAAGAGCTTCACAATTCCAGAGCTCTCATCTCTGCTTCAGAGTACCACCTAGAGGCTAAAGGCAGCCCGCCTTTAAAAACAACACACCCAGCTTAGAGGCACACACTCACGAGCCTTAACACCTTTGAGATGCAATCTGCTTCGCTCTCAACTCAACCGCCCCTCCCAGAAGGCTCCCATCCTCTCTGTAGAACACCCCCGAAATGACTGGCTGTGCAGTCTGCCACCAGCTACTCAACCCGAGATGACTGTACAACCGTTGCCTAAATGATCTAGGCATATCAATGCGTTAACCAGAGATATAGCACCTACCCGTGACTCTACAGCCCCAGGCAGAGCAGCTCTAAGACACACACACGCACACAAAGACAAAGGGAAACTAACGCTACACAGAACTCTACAAAAAAGGTGACACAAAGATGAAAGAAACCTCTTGGCAAGAAGGATGACACCCGAATGAGTTGCGCTGTCGGGCAAGACCTACAGAGCCGTGAGGCAAGGAGGTTCTATGGCAGCCTCTAGAAAAAGATTTGAACATAATGGCCTGTTATAAGAGGTAACGGTCAAAACACAGGTGATGTGTGCGCGAGAAATGTGGCCTCAAGACCTATGAGCATAACTATGCAGGGAAGAATTCTCAGTTTGCAAAAACCAACAGCTAGTGAGAAGAGCTGCCGATGCATTCTTGAGCGACATGGCAGATGAGGACCGCCCAGTAACTTCCGAGATGCGAGACCCATCCGCGCTTTAAGCTTGTTATGCAAGAGAAGCGATGCCAAACAGGCACTATGCTGGCATGTACAGGCAGCAGAGACCCCAGGGATGGCGCCCGAGATATTCATCTTGCTCCTTGAGCAGAAAAAGGAATGAGGACATCGAGACCCGAGACACATCCAAGACAGAAGACCGACTGGACAAACTACATAACAGAGACAGGCTGGAACTGCCCTGCCTGACGCATCCTAGTCTGGCGCAGAAAACTAACGTGGCTCCCTTTACCTGCCCACAGGGAACTGTCCCTGGACAGTCCTCTCCCCTGTGCTAATTTTAACTCCGTCCCTGCAACTTCCAGCCTTGCCCTGTCCTCGGCCCTGGCCCCTCAACTTAGCTTTCAGAAGTCTAGCTGTCCGAATCAATTCTTGACCAAAAAATCAACCACATTAGCTAACTCAGATGCTGGTGTGATCCCCAGGTTCCTCCGTCATGTGCAGAAAAAAACCCCACCAAATAACAAATTCTGTGATCAGTAATCACCACATCAGCCAACACCAACCTCTGTCACAACACCCCCTTCACTGGAAGCACCACGGTGTTCTGCTCACCTGCTCCGATTGCAGTGTTGGATGCTGCAGCCATCGTTGCTTGTGGCACCCGAGATACCCAAAGATGTAAAATTACCGTTGAGCTTGCGAGAAGTCACCGGCCTCGTGAGCCTCCTCGCTACTACACCAGCTCACCTCAAATGCTCATCCAATTCCACAAGCAGCCTGCGCACACCTGCAAAACTAAAGAGAAACACTTCACTGAGTTTCTGCAGGATACTTTGCTCTTACACACCAACTCATCCAACAACTACCTTGCCCGCTCGGACCGGCTGTCAACGTGAAGCTTCACCCCTCTGAGGCTGTAGAACTTCATCACCTGAAAAAAAAAAAAAAAAAAGGCAAATAACTCATGCCGAGATACTGCCCAAACTGCAGCTGGGCCCCATCCATTCCCATCTCCTGCTCCTTTACCTCACCTGCTCACCAGCCCTGCCTCTGCCCTTTACTGGTTGCTACATTAAGGCTTGCGTACCACCTGTAAAACACAAACAAGGGATGCTTATAACATCATTGACAATGAGATGCCTAAAAAATAGCTGCTACTTCAGCCCACTAATCATTACTCTCCTCTCCCATCCCACTTTGCTCATTGCTTTGTGCCTTCAAAATAAAAAAAAAACTTGAAACCTATAAGCTAATCAGACAACCACCGGTCACATCTCCCCTCTGACAATACATGCCGACGCACCTTCTTCCATCCCTCCGCTCGCCTCTCCTTCATTGCCCTTTAGCGCGCAGCTCGTTCCTCTGCGTCCAAAAAAGCGATATCAAACAAATCGCCCAGGTGCTATCAAAAGCTTAACAATTCCAGAGATCTCATTTCCACTTAGGAATGCCATCTGGAGGCCAAATACAGCCTGCCACTAAAAACATCTGGTCACCTCCCATGTCTCTGCATAGCACTACAGAAATAACTCTCCTCGCTTGGTGGCTATACAGCTACTTACACTGAAGCGGACCACTCAAAATCAGAGATGCTGACGTGGCCCGGAACAACGACACCAAACCACACCGACTGGAAACTTCCGAGACACGAGACCTATCCGAGCTTTAAGCTTGTTATGCGAGAAAAGACGTGCCCGAGTGGCACCGTGCTGACGAGTATGGGCATTCGAGACCCTAGGAATGGTGCCTGAGGCACGTGAAGTGCTCCTCGAGCGCAAAGAGCAACGAGGACATCGAGACCCGAGAAAGGTCCGATACACAGAAGACACGCTACACAAGCTACGCAGCTACAGGCTGGAAGAGTCCTGCCTGGCACAAGCTAGTATTGTGCCAAGAGCAACCCGCTCCCTTTACCTGCCCAAAGGGGATGGTTCCTGGACAGCCCTCTCCCCACGCCAATTTTGAAACCCCTCCTTACAGCTCCCAACCTTGTTCCCTCCTCCCAGAACCCCCTCCCAAACACCAGTCCCTCCACTTAGCTTTCGGAGGGCCGAGGCTCTGAATCCATCCTCAACAAAATACTACATCAGCCAGCCAGGATGTTCCTCAGTTACCAGGTTCCTCTTCATCTGCACAGAAATGGTACCAGCAGTAAGTATCAACACAGACTTCGTCCACAACATTCTTCTGCTCAAAAGGAACGTGGCCTTCCTCTCGTCTGCTCCAATGTCAGCCTCGGATGCTGTAGCCATCATCGCTTGTGACACCTAAAATGCCAGAAGACGGAAAACTACCATTGCGCTTCTAAGAAATCACATAATTTGTCATCTCACAGATGCATACAAGATGTTCACCCTAACCCCTGTTAGCTAACCTCGCCAACAGTCCTATTATAGAGAGAAGGTAACAACGATTAACACAGTGTACAACAAGTAGTCGTATAGCTCGATAGTTCCATCTTCAATAAAGTCAGGAGTTCCAAAAAAGCATGATACACCTAGATTAAATAAAAAAAGCACACTATTAAGCCCTCATCCCAGCCCAGAAGACTCAAAACAAAATTATTGACCTAAAAAAAAAAAACAAACCTGTATACAAGCATACTTTCTGAGATAAATACAGCTGAACCTTGACCAATCCTGAAGCTCTTACCTCAGACAGAGTTCTCTGCTTCTTTAAACATCAAAACATATCTGCCCAAATATTTTAGAGAGGTCAAAACCTGCCACTACTTGAAGGCCCAGCAGAGCACTGACCTCAGAGAAGGCCCAGAGCAGAATGACCTCGCTGAGTAGAGCCCCGGGGCTCATATACTCCAGGACCTGCCCACCACCCTTCCCGCAATCACCTGGGAAAGGGGCAGGGCCAACCCCCACAACACATAAAGGTGACTGGAGGAGCAGCAGGGAGTTTTCTCAGCTGTCTTCAGTTTGTGGGGTGCAAATTGTCAAATGGAGAAAGCCACCTGTACCAGAAACAAATATTCCTGCTCTTTTACTGCAGCTACATTAATTGCATCAGCAATGTGACTGGATAGGGAATTCTAAAGAAAAAAAAATTATTTTTCTGGGGTGTAGGTAGGAAAAAAGATAGATGCCCTATGAAGCTGTGTAGGAAAGTAGCTCATTAAATACAACAGCAAGATTATTATCAAAAATTATGTGCTTTCCTTTATCTATAAAACAAACAAAATGGAAGCAATAGCAAATTAAAATAGGCAGATAAAAAGGAAATTTTGAAGGAAGGATTAAGAACAGAGCATGGCAGGGGAGAGAAATAGGGTCAGCAAACGAAATAAGTGAAGATATTAAATAAAGGTGATGAAGGTGAAGATGTGCAGGAAGACATAAGCCACACGAACACGGACCCGGATAAATGGAGACACAAAGAGAAAATTTAGAGGGAGACTTGGAAATGCCATTTTCACAAGCAATGAGGAAGAATGAAGTAAGCTGGTGGGGAGACAGAAAGGAAAGGTACAAGGTGACAGTTTACAGAGCAATGCTAGCAGAAGACAGAAAAGCTTTGGGGAACCAGAAAGCCTGAAAGGCAGACAGAGGCAGGGACAGGCAAGGAGGCAAGCAGAGATCTGGAAAACCGTGGGAGGGATGGGCCGGGATCCATGTGAGGCGACACGTGGCTCCTGGTGCCAACGGCAGACCTCCAGCACCCCAAAGCTTATCTCTCTGTCTCTGCCCCTTCCTCCTCCACAGTACCGGCTGCCTGACCTTAGGAGTAGGCAGTGGGTGATTCAATGCACCTCTCCCATGATGTTTCCTGGACACGCAGCAGCTCAAGTGTGTGGCCGACGGAGGCAGCAACGTCCTGGTGTCGTGTGCTGGTCGGGTGCTCTGTTGGGGATGGCTCCTTCCTTGCCACAGTGTAACGGGTCTGTGTGGCAAGGTTTTGGTAGCAGGGGGGTTACAGGGGTGGCTTCTGTATGAAGTTGCTAGAAGTTTCCCTTATGTCGGATATAGCCAATGCCAGCTGGCTTTAAGACGGACCTGCCGCTGGCCAAGGCTGAGCCAATCAGCAAGAGTGTTTTTCGCCTCTGTGATAACATATTTAAGAGAGTGAAAAAGTTGTTGTGCAGCAGTAATTGCAGCGAGTGAGAGGAGCGAGAATATCTGAGAGAAACATCCTGCAGACACCAAGGTCAGTGAAGAAGGGGGGGAGGAGATGCTCCAGGTGCCACAGCAGCGATTCCCCTGCAATGTGTGGTGAAGACCATGGTGAAGCAGGTTGTCCCCCTGCAGCCCATGGGCGGAGGAGCAGATGACTGCCTACACCCCATGGAGGGCCCCCACATCAGAGTAGGTGGCTACCTAAAGGAAGCTGTGACCCCGTGGGAAGCCTGCACTGGAACAGGCTCCTGGCAGGACCTGTGGTCTGTGGAGAGAGAGAAGTCCACGCTGGAGCAGGTTTGCTGCTAGAGACCCCGTGAGGGGGGCTCATGCTGGAGCAGTCGGTTCCTGAAGGACTGCACACCATGAAGGAGACCCCCGTTGAGGCAGTTCATCAAGGACTGAACCCGTGGGAAGACTCAGGCTGGAGAAGTCACAGAGGACCTTCTCCCATGAGGGGGACCCCACATTAGAGCAGGGGAAAAGTGTGAGAAATCCTCCCCCTGAGGAGGAAGAAGCAGCAGAAAACAACAGTGTGATAAACTGACCCTAACCCCCATCCCCTGTTTTCCCCCCTGTGCCACTGGAGGGGAGGAGGGAGGAAAATCGGGATCAAAGTTATGCCTGGGAAAGGAGGGAGGGGTGGGGGGAAGGTGTTTTAAGATTTGGTTTTATTTCTCATTACTCCTCTCTGAGTTAATTGGTAATAAATTACATTTCCTTTCAGTTGAGTCTGTTTTGCCCGTGACTGTAAATGCTGAGTGATCTCCCTGTCCTTATCTCAACCCCACGAGCCTGTTATTTTTCTTTTTTTTCCCTCTCCTCTCTCCTGTCCAGTTAAGGAGGGGGAGTGATAGAGTGGCTTCGGTGGGCACCTGGCATTTTGGCCAGGGTTAACCCACCACACACGGGGACTGGCTGCTCCTTGCTGGGGACAGCTCCTTGTGGAAGCCCCTTTGTTTGACTCCTCAGCCAGTTCCTGCAGCTGGGCATGCCCAGGCAGTCCCCTTCCTAGCCCACAGCAGGGCCAGCCCTACCGTCAACCTCACTGTCCACACCTGCCCCAGCTCCAGCTAGAGTCCATCAGGAACAAGGGCCTGGCAAAAGCACACTGGCCCCTCCCTGGCACCTGCCCACAGCCACAGGCTCTGTACCCAGGGGCTTGAAAGCCATCCAGGGGCACAAGAAAAGTTTACTCATTCCTGCTCAGAACAAATCCTGGCACCGAGTCAGCTATAAGGCTCGGTGCCCAAACGCAGCAGGACAGTGGGAGACAAGAGAAGAGGAGAAGCAGGAGGAAGATAGAGAAGAGGTGGGGGACAGGCAACAGGGAAACCAGACGCTGTCGATGGGAGAGGGACGGGAAGCGGGGCAACAGTAGAGAGAGAGGAGAGCTGAGAGATTTAGCAAAAAAAAAAAAAAACCAAACAGGGAGAGATGGAGGAATATATGAGAGAGGGGGAGCAGGAGAGAGAGGCCAAAGGGACCAGCAGGACAACAAGGTAGAGACAAGACGAGGGACAAAGGAAAAATATAAAGTGATAAGGGAAAAGAAGCAGAAGCAAGAACTAACACATAGGGTCAGGAAGAAATAAAGAGGGAGATTTAGGACAGTGAACTGCACTAGTACATGTAGTAGATACATGGCTTTCATTTCCATTTCATTTTATACATATAAATGAGTATTATTGTCTCTCTATATATGAGAGACATTTTTCACTATTTGAACACCTCACACCCATATTTACATGTTTTAATATTTTTTTAATCCCCCCTCATGAATTTTCAGGTGGGTTTTGGCTATGATTCCCCCACACACCTTTTTTGGGGGAACTCCACAACCCCCCTCATCCCCTACTCACCCGCTACTCTGCTGCATCATCACTCCCTGTGATACTTAGAAGCCCAAGTGACATCACACACACAAGCCCCTTTTTATTCACTCAGAAAAAGAGAGTCACAAAATGAGGGAAACTGCCCCAACCAGCAGCTCATTAACTCTGAGAACACTATTTACATACGTACGAACCTCCACCCCATAAAAGGGGAGCTCTGCTAGAAAAATAAAGGAGGGTAGCCCCCCCAGATGGCTGCAGGCCCCTCCCAGCCCCTATCCCACAGGCTGGTGGCTGCCCCATGGTGGGGCAGGGAGCGTGCCAGAGGATAGTGCCACTTTTCTTGCTCAGGCTCTGCTCTGCAATGGTCAAACCCAGGCTTGGGGGGTGATCGATTACGCACCACAAGATGCTTACAGACACACACCTAGAAAACAAAAATCCCAAATATATTGCAGCATATTAAAAAAATAGTACAGAAGAAAGCAGAGGAATTAATTCAGAATAAGGGATAGGATAGTAGTCAAGCTAGAGGAGGATTCTAGGTAAACAGGTCCACTCAAAATACAACACATCCTTTAAAAGCCATTTGAACACTTAAAAGCAGTATTAAGACTAGAATCATCGAATGGTTTGTGTTGGAAAGGACCTTAAAGACCATCTAGTTTCAACCCCCCCTGCCACGGGCAGGGACACCTTCCACTAGACCAGGTTGCTCCGAGCCCCATCCAATCCGGGCTTGAACAATTCCATGGGAGAGGGCAGCCACAGCTTCTCTGGACAGCCTGCTCCAGTGTCTCACCACCCTCATAGCAATTCTTCCTAATATCCACTTGGCCCGCCACCACTTGGCCCAAAAAAGACAGTGACAGGTGGCAGGCCAGAGGGACAAGGAAAGACAGGATGAAGGACAGAGCAACATAGAAAACAGGTGACTGACGGGGAGCCAGAAAGCAGGAAACTCTGAAAGAGTCAGGGGCACAGGGAGCTGGATATCGAGATAGGGAGATGAGAGCAACAGAGCATGACAGGGACAGAGGTGAAGTAAAAATAACAGGAACGGGGAGAAGCACAAAGGGTCAGAGAAAGAAAGAGATGAACAGCAAGGAGGAACGGGACAGTGAGATACAGAATGAAAAACACAGTGACAGTAAGCAAGACAAAGGGGCATAGAGAGACAAGGAAAAAAGAAGGAGAGCTACCAGAGGACTGAAACAAAATTTGGAGCTTCCAAACCCCCTTGCTTTCTAACGCTTCTCACAGAGGCGGGAGGCTAGGTCCGGCCAGGTAAGGATTCCGAGATGAAAACTCAGTAACAAGAGTGTTATTAAGCAGGCATTCTTTATTGCAGCACTGTGGATTGCTCCACCGGGGTGGTTTCACAAAGCAGTTTAAGTAGAGTTTAATTCATCCATATTCATTACATATTCAGTACTTTCCTAGAATTCATTACTACATGTTGATGATCTTGGAACATATTTTTCGTTACCCCGATCTCATGGTTTACTTGTGTATATTTCCAAGTTCCTGTTATTTACATTTGGCGGTATACCTATATCTTCCAATCACCAAAGGTCATTCTTCTTCCTTGGCACAAACACATGATAAGTTACCCATCTCTTTGACTGATCTCTGACAGATAAATTAAGAGGGACATCTAACCAGCTGCACCGCCCAGAAGAGATGCCACCGAAACACACCATCGAAAGCCAGACAGAAATAAAGTACTTTGGAGCACTCCGTCCAAACATGGGGAAAAACACCCCTAACATTCAGTGGCCTCTCTTTTTAAATATTTAGAACAAATACTGAACTGCTTAAATACCCCTCATAAACCACACACTGCGGCTATTTGGCAGTTACAGTTTAAACAACACAAGTCCATTTGTAAGTTACACAATTTTAACTTTTTTTTTCCTGTCATAAATCAAACTTATAAAAAGTCAGTGAGATGAGAGATCCCCCATATGGTTTCACTTTTTTTGGAAAAAAAAATAGAATCGTGGAATCATTGTGGTTGGAAAAGACCTTTAAGGTCATCACGTCCAACCGTTATCCTAACACTGCCAAGCCCACCACTGAACCATGTCCCTCAGCACCACACCTATAAGTCTTTGAACACCTCCAGGGATGGTGACTCCACCACCTCCCTGGGCAGCCTGTTCCCATGTCTAACCACTCTTTCGGTAAAGAAATTCTTCCTAATATCCAATCTGAATCTCCCCTGGTGCAGCTTGAGGCCATTACCTCTTGTCCTGTCATTAGTTACTTGGGAGAAGAGACCAACACCAGCCTCACTACAACTTCCTTTGAGGTAGCTGTAGAGAACAAGAGGGTCTCCTCTCAGCCCCCTCTTCTCTAGGCTAATCAATCCCAGTTCCCTCAGGAGCCCCTCATAACACATGTTTTCATGACCCCTCTGCTTCATTCCCCTTCTCTGGACCTGTTCCAGGACCTCAACGTCTTTCCTACACTGTGGTGCTCAAAATTGCACACAGCACTCAAGGTGGGGTCTCACCAGTGCTGAGTACAGGGGCACGATCACTCCCCTGCTCCTGCTGGCCACACCATTGCTGATACAGGCCAGGATGCTGTTGGCCTTCTCGGCCACCCGGGCACACTGACAGCTCATGTTCAGCTGACTGTCAACTAGCACCCCCGAGTCCTTCTCTGCAGGGTAGCTTTCCAGCCACACTTTCCAAAGCCTGTAGCGCTGCATGGGGCTGTTGTGATCGAAGCGCAGGACCCGGCACTTGGCCTTGTTAAACTTCATGCAACTGATCTCAGCCCATCGATCCAGCCTGTCCAGATCCCTCTGCAGAGCCTCTCTACCCTCAAGCAGATCAACAGCCCTACTTAAATTCGTGTCATCTGCAAACTTGCTGAGGGTGCACTCGATCCCCTCATCCAGGTCGTTGATAAAGGTATTAAACCGGACCGGCCCCAATACTGAGCCCTGGGGAACTCTGCTTGTGACTGGTCGCCAACTGGATTTAACTCCGTTTACCAAATCTCTCCAGGCTTGGCCATGCAGCCAGTTTCTAACCCAGCAAAGAGTACACCTGTCTAAGCCACGAGCCACCAGCTTGGCCAATAGGATGTTGTGGGAAACTGTGTCAAATGCTTTACTGAAGTCCAGAGATACAACATCCACAACTTTTCCCTCATCCACTAGGCAGGTTACCTGATCATAGAAGGAGATCAGGTTGGTCAAACAGGACCTGCCTTTCATGAACCCGTGCTGGCTGGGCCTGATTCCCTGGATGTCCTGCACTTACCTTGCGAGCACACCCAAGATGAACTGCTCCATAATCTCGCCCGGTACCTAGGTCAGGCTGACAGGCCTGTAGTTCCCCAGATCCTCCTTCTGGCCCTTCTTGGAAATGAGCGTCACATCAGCAAGCCTCTGGTCTTCCAGGACTTCTCCTGTTGATCAGGATTGCTGATAAATGATGGACAGTGGCTTGGCAAGTTCTTCCACCACCTCCCTCAGCACTCTTGAGTGTATTTCATCCAGTCCCATAGACTTGTGAGTGTCCAAATGGCAGAGCAGGTCATTAACTACTACTTCCTGGATTATGATGGAATTCTCCTGGTCTCCATCCCTTTCCTCCTGCTCAGGGGGCTGATTACCTTGAGGGTAACTACTCTGACTATTAAAGACTGAGGCAAAGAAGGCTTTAAGTACCTCAGCCTTTTCCTCACCCTAATAACAAATCCCCAGTGCTGTAATACCTAAGGCTACCAAACATGACTGGCAGATGTGCCAGGAAAAAAAATTTTTAAAAACCACCAAAAAAAAACCCACTAACCTTGACCGCTCTTAGTACAGATGTCAGTATCTCAGTCAGGTTTTCACATACCCCTAAAAGATATTTTAAAAGCTAACAGACTGAAAAAACATAAAGCTTTTATTGTGAAAACAGTCCGTTTCTTCAGAACACCCGAACTCTTACACACAGTTTCTTTCCTCTTGGGCTACAATACAATTCTCACAGAATCATTTCTTAGTAAGTGCACAGAAACAGAAGAATATGCACTCTCAGAAAGAGAAAATAAACAGAGGCAAGTACATTTTTCATAGGCCTAACATGCTCCAGGATAGACACTATTTTATTTGTTCAGTCATGACGGAGCAGTGGGGAAAGTAGCAAAAGTGAAGACAAACAGCAGCAACGTTAAGTTTAATCCAGCTTTAATTCTGATCACATCTTTAAGAGACTCTCCAAGTCTACACTTCAGTCCTATGAAGGACTAGTCCTTTTTTGGAAGGACAAGCTTTTTTTATGTAAAAGTCCTAGACTGAGGACTCCACAGAACAGAACGTGGACTGAACCACAGGACAAGCAGTCATCAACGCTGTAACAAAAAAAAAAAAAAAAAAAAAGAATTATAAACCAATTTAAACATCACTTTCCATCCTGTTTCTTTGGTTATGTTTCTACCGGCGTCTAGGTGCTCAAAAGTTCACTGTCCTGACACCACAGGTTACTGACAATGTATTCGGGCATCTAAAAATAAAAGGTCATCTCCATCTCACCCATAAAAATAGGGTGAACCAACAGAAGAGAAATAGACAAGGTAACAGGCAGCTCTTACTTTATCACAGATGAGTCTCTTCCTTTACCTGGAATGAAAACATTTCAAACTCCCAAAGGCCCCCTTGGGGAACAAGCTGTGCTCTGTTAATGGCACTTCATCACCAGCTTTTCTGCCCTGGCAGCAGATGGGCCAGGCTTGGATGGGGAGGGGCAGGGGGACCCTTCCACTTGCCCTGGTCCCTCCACACTCACCCAGCCCCACATGGGCTATCGCCCGAGCAACGACTGCAGCTGCTTGCGCAGGATTTCCCTCACAGGACGTGGAAGGTGAAACTGGGAAGAGGCTGTGGAACAGGAACCTCTTGGTCAGGTTGCCCGGCCAGCGGTGAGAAGACCAGGCAGGGGAAAAGCCTCACATGGGCAAAAACCTCTCACGGAGGCATGGACAAGTGGATAGGGAGAGGCATATACAGGTGCATACATGTTGCACATTCTAATACCTAATAATCTCACCTTCAGTCATATTAAGGGAAAAGCTGTCAGCCAAAAAAAAAAGTTTCCATCCTGCACAAAGTCCAGAGTTCGAGGAAAATCCAGTGCAGCTAGAATAAAACAAAAAATTCAGTTTAAAAAAAAAATCTGTGTTTTTAAAGCATCTTGCCACCCCTGAACACTCAGTATAAAATTACTGACATCAAAACCAACAAACCGGCATCCAACGGCACTCTCTACTCTATGTGCTGCTGGACCTTGCCTAGTCCCGCAGCTATTACCTCACACAGATGCTTCCGCTTCTCACCATGACCAAACCCCAATGCCCACACAGCCCAGCCAGCTCCCGAGCTGGCAGCACCAAAAGAACACCCACACCACAGCAACCTTGGAGCAGAATGAGCTCCCTGAGCAGAGACCGGGGCTCATATACCCCAGACCTCGACTACCACCCTTCCCACAATCACAGGGAACTGAATAAACGGAGACACCGAGAGAGGGAGACCTAGAAATGCCATTGTCACAAGCAATGGGGAAGAATGAAACCAGAGCTGGTGGGGTGACAGAAAGGAAGAGACATAGAAAGGAAAGTTAGAAGGTGACACTTTACAGGGTAATGCTAGCAGAAAAGCAAAAAGCTTTGGGGAAGCAGACAGAAGCAGGGACAGGCAAGGAGGCAGGCAGAGACCTGCAGAACCAGAGCAGGGATGGGCCCAGACACACACGAGGGGACACGTGGTTCCTGGTGCCAACGGCAGACCTTCACCACCCTGAGGCTTTTCTCTCTGTCTCTGCCCCTTCCTCCTCCACAGTACCGGCTGCCTGACCATAGGAGTAGGCAGTGAGTGACTCAAGGCACTTCTCCCATGAGGTTTCCTGGACATGCAGCAGCTCCCACTTGCAGCCAACAGAGCCGCCAAGGTCCTGGTGCCATGCGCTGGTGGCGTGCTCTGTTGGGGATGGCTGGGAGGGATCCTTCCTTGCCACAGGGACCGGCTGGAGACAGCTGCCTGTGGAAGCCCCGTGGTTTGACTCCTTAGCCAGCTCCTGCAGGCAGGCATGCCCAGGCAGCCCTCTTCCTAGCCCAAAGCAGGGCCAGCCCCATCATTAGCCTCACTGGCCACACCTGCCCCAGCTGGAGCCCATCAGGAACAGGGGCCTGGCCAAATCCCCACAGCACATGGCCCCCTCCCTGGCACCTGCTCACAGCCACGAGCTCTGCACCCAGGGGCTTGAAAACCATCCAGGGCACACAGAAGGCAGGAAAAGTTCACTCACTCCTACCCAGAGCAAACCCTGGCACTGAGCTGGCTACAAGGCTCAGTGCCCAAACGCAGCAGGACAGCAGGAGACAAAGGAAAAGCAGGAGGAAGGTAGAGAAGAGGTGGGGGACAGGCAGCCAGTAAACGGGATGCTGCAAACAGGAGAGGGACCGGGAGCAGGACAGTAGCGTAGAGAGAGGAGTACTGGGACACTGAGCAAAAAACCCAGGGAGCGGTGGAGGAATACATAAGAGAGAGGAGGAGCAGGAGAGAGAGTCCAAAGGGACCAGCAGGACCACAAGGCAAGGACAAGACGAGGGACAGGCAAATATTGTAAAGCAATAGGGGAAAAGAAACAGAGGCAAGAACTAACACATAGGGTCAGGAAGACAAAAAGAGGGAGCCTTACGAAGACAATGTAAAAAGTGACACCATTTCCACCCACTCCTGACTTTGACATTTTCCCTGACACTCCATCTCAGCCTCCACTTTCTTCCAGCCCTGCCACCTCCCCCTAGCTTGAGGGGAAGCCCCAGTGCAATCAGGAAGGTGGTAGGCTGTCCATCAGGCTCCCACAGCAAAGGGGCCAGGACAGAAAGGCATAGCTGGCCCTCCCCATCCCTGGGCAGCCTTTTCCCAGGCAGCGGAAGGAGCAACAGGCAGGGCAGCAGAGATGGACCAGGATGTGCATGGGAGAACATGTGACTCACCCCAGCTCCCAGCACTGGCTCAGACCTTCAGTGCCCCAACACTTTTCTCTCAACTCCCCTCCACTGCCAGGCTGGCCAGCGGCTCACACACAGCCGATGCAGGCACCAAGCTCTTGGCAACACATGCTGGTGGTCTGCTCCATCACGGACAGCTCAGAGGAACCCTTCTTTACCACAGGGACCAGCCATTCCATGCTGGAGGCACCTCCACCTCCTCCTCAGCCAGTTCGCCTTTACCAGCTCCCTCAGGCAGCCCATTTATAGCCCACAGCAGGGCCAGCCCTGCCATTAGCCCCACTGGCCACACCTGGAGCCCATCAGGAACAGGGGCCACAGGCAAGAACAAACACCCAGGGACAAGGAGCTCAGAAGAGGGAGATGTAGGAAGAAAATGTAGAAAGTAATGCTGGTTTTCAACTCTCCCACCCACCCCTGCCCTTGGCAAAGCCTGTTGAAAACCATGAGGCTTCGGGGTGCCCCTGCTGGGTACCCCCCATTTCCCCTGACGTCTACTGGTGATGGCATTTTGGGGGTAATCTTAGGGATTTGGGGCCCAAGGAAGTGCCAGAGCAAAGTTCGGAATGTTAACAGTTTATTGGTGCTGTACATCTGGAGCAGCAATACTTGGAGAGGTGGGGGCAAGGCAGCTGCATGGAGCGGGGACAAGGCGGGGACAATGCATGCCCATGGGAGGCAGGTGCAAGGCAGAAGCACAGGGCGAGGACAACAGCGTGAGCTATACACACCCGTAAAGAGGGTACACAAAGCAGGCAAAGCACACCCATGGGAGGCAGGGACACGAGAAGTAGGGCCAGGCACACCCACCCTTGGCAAGGCCACCGAGTTGGGGGTGGCATGGGAAAAACCCCACCTGAAGGCAGAGACAGGGGTATGGGGGGGCATAGACAGGTGCAGACGTGGGGCGCATCCTCACGGCTGCTCGATAGTCTCACCTTCAAGTCCTAGGAAGGGAAATGCGGTCACCAACACGCCTCACAAAAAACAAGTTGCCATCCTGCAGGAAGTTCAGAATTCCGGGAAAATCCAGTGCACCTAGAACAAAACAGCACCAAAACTATCAGTTAAGAAAAAAGGCTATGTGTTTTAAAACCCTCCTGTCACCCCTGAACACCCCGTAGGAAACTGCCGACGTAAAAAAAGAAAAAAAAAAAAAACCAAAAAAACCCCAAAACCCAAGCAGCATCCCAGGGCGCTCTCTCCTGTGGGTGCCGCTGGACCCTGCCCAGTCCCACAGCTCTCGCCTCGCCCAGAAGGAGCTCCCTGGGCAGAGCCCGGGGCTCATCTACTCCAGGCCCCCCCGCACCGAACCGGCACTTGGGCATCCTGGAGGACTGCGGGCCCATAGAGCGCAAGTTCGGAGGACTGAGGGGCACTTCCGGCATCATGGAGGACCGCGGGGAAGCGGCGGGAGCCTGCCGGAGCCCCGGAGGAGCCGGTGAGTCCCCCGCGAAACGAGTGCCGGCGGCGCCGCCGTCTCGGGGCCGCATCCGCGTCGTTTCTCTCCGGAGCTGCGGCCGGTGCTTGGAGGGGGGCGGGGGGGGGGGGGGGTGTATGGCGCCGCCGTCTTGTGAAGGCTGAGGCTGCCCGCGGCGGGGATGGGGCCGCGCGGGCAGGAGGGGACAGGCCGCCGCCCCGCCGTGCAGAGCTGCGTTCCTTGCGTGTTTCGGCAGAAATCTCTCTCGAATCCGTCTCGCTCTCGAATCCGTCTCGCTCTCCACGGCTTCCGGGCAGTTTCTCCGCCGGCCCTGCCGGTCCGCGGTTAGGCCGGCGCGGAGCACCGGTGACGGGACCTGCGGGCGTGCGTGCGTGCGTGCGTGAGGGGCTCTTGCGAGAAGCGCCTCACAATAAGCAGGCTCAGCTCCGGGGCGGCGCTAGTAAATGGCATGGTCCTCGGGCGCCGTTAATTCGTGCCACGCGTTTGAGCTGGAATTTGAGAGAATAGTCTGTTATTTAAATGGCCCGATTGAAGAGTTGACTGGTACAGAAAGCGGGTGAACGAACGGCTCACAGCCAGCGAGCGCTCCGTGTACCGCTGCTGAAGGGAGCAGGAGCAAAGCGCAGGCACCCGACTGACACAAGAGGAAAAGGTTCATTACCGTTGGAAATCACGGTTTCGGATTGTGAATTAGGACTCGAATTAGGGGTCCGTTCACGACGACCGTTACCCTAAACTGCTCCCAATTGGTATTCTATTTCTGCTTCCCAAGGAGAAAATTTTCATCTGATGGTGCTGCGGGGGTATCTTTAATGCATCAGTTTAAGATGGCTAGTATTGTTAAACGGGCACTCATGATGCCCAGTTAGCGTTCAATCTGTTTCTAAAATGAAATCTAAGGTTTTTGTTCGTCGGATTTAATGGGCGTCGGTTTTTTCTTTTAGCTCTACTTGGAAGGAATTGGTACCCGTCCCCTCCCCCCCCCCCCCCCCCCAACGGCTATGTTTAAATTTCGGCAGTCGTGACTCCCTGTTGGT